>NW_024704894.1:71821-115438 GCF_018977255.1 Callorhinchus milii
AGAAAAGAACCATTTCCGTCCAGGTTCTTACATGACTTATAGATACCGGTCTAACATTCATCCTGGGGTCATACGATCTGTGAGGCGGCAGGGCTTTTGGTTTAGTCTACTACCATGTTACTTTAGGACTCCCGGCTGGGGCTACCTGGGTTCAAGCTGATTACTCACAAGGCTAACATCACGAAGAAACGTGACGATCAACATGCAGCAAGTACTACGAGTTAGCACAACGGCCCGACGATCGTTTACGATACTTGAGATAGCCTGGGGCATTGTGGTGAGCCACTTTGTAGGAGCAACATACTTGCCGGGCGGCCTGGGTAGACCTTCTCAGGTTCCCATTCAGCTGGAATCCGGCTGTCTATGGGATCGAACAGTAAATCCTACAGCAAACAATAGCGAACAAGGCAGATCTCAATAAATTTGCGACCGGCTTCATTCTTACAGTCAGTAGCGTGGCGCAGAACCAGCTTCAGAAAGTCCACTATCATATATTCAGCAGACCTGACATATAAATCTAGTTCCAAGTGGGGGATAAGACGTGGATTCCGCATCGGAGAAGTTACAAAGGCGTGGATGTGCTCTTCGTCCGTTCCCACCTGGTTGGGATTTATGATGATCTTAACGGCTTGGTACCAAACTCAGGCTCCGGGACTCTAATGAAGGATGCCAGTTCCCGTGCCAATGGGACGTATATGATGAGTCCTGTTGAATGCGCAAAGTGCACTAATGAGGACAAGGGAAGCTAGACGAACGCGAATCAGGGTACTAAGCCAGAAGGGCTCCGCCACTATTTCGTTCCGCGGCGGGCATCTCGCAATTCTCCGAGAAATTCGGATGAGAAGAGCACGTGATACTGAACCGGGCATTCGCATATAGGGCTACTGGTTGTGTGCCCTAGCTGCCCAACATATGTCCAAGTGTCCAAATTCAAGCGTTGGAAGCTGGAATGTACTTGCTGGAACACTGACGGCGGAATTATGGTATTTAAGTTCCATCCCGTACCGTCCACATCTTGCCGTGTCCTTATGTTCTCGCGAATCGAAAGATTGTGGCACGGATCAGAAGCATGCCTGTTGCCACCGCACCTCCGCGGATTTTCGCCACTTTTCCTATAATATAGTATAGCATCCCTGCTCATCGGTCAATGCCACGGGAGAGAGGATTTGGACGACTGGCTGCATCTAGATCAAGATCGAATACGACATAAGTCTATATATCCGCTATAAGTAATGGTCCTATGGATAGGTAGCGGCGACATATCACTTACCTTTTCGGACGTGCGGGGTGAATACAATGATTTAAGGCTTATCCCGTGGTCAATGACCATTAAGGCAACTCGCCAACACCCAAGCGCTCTGTTCTTCCAGCCCTCGGTATAAAACCTTGTCGGCAGCATTATTCCATCATGCAACTTATATTAAAAATCAAGTTGAGCAATAAGTAAAATCAAGACGTTAGGGAGCGCGGATATCAGAGGCGGGTTTATACCGGAAGATTAGAGGGAAATATTGGGATTCCTCAAAACGCGACGCAGGCGGTGATATTACTCCAGGCGTAACATCAATAATCCGTATTGGCCTAATCGAATCACTATCCTAGACGTTAGATTTGCGTCAGGGTATAATCCCGGGGCTGAGTCTCCTCTCCGTTCTTGCTAGGGTCCAAGCGGAGAACAATATTCCATCCGGGTAAGAGCGTATGGGTGGTGTGCAAGCTAATTGCATGATACTAGGAGGTGATTAACACTGGCCTCAGTCAAGGCTCTTAAGGGCAGAGCGCTCAAGTGACAACAGAGAACGGGGATAAGTGGCTTAATAGCAGGTAGAATAGAGATCTATCTCCTGTGAATCCTGACGTGCTAATGGTGCATATGTATGACACCCATAGTGAGCGCGCCTGCGGGTTGGACTTAGTGCGCAATGGGGGATATGGTGTCTCTCCCCAGAAGTCCGTAGTGCGACGTATGACACCGTGCCAACTATACTTATCCCAAACACTTTTGGGCCCCCCATTAAGTTCGTGCCGACCCTGTTTAATCCTGGCATAGAGCGAGGCTACTAGCAGGATGTTGATATTCTTAACTCTTCATGGATACGCGCAAGTTGACGGTCCCTTTTCCTCGAGGATCTGTGGCTTTGCTAGTTTGAGATTGCGGTACAAGAGGATGCATCAATTTTTGAGCTACGAACTGTTAATCTTAGCCCTGCGCCATATCAACACTTGTCGTACTCAGTCCATGCATAATCTACATCGGATGGAGCCTGGCATCATATATGTCGACTCTAGCCGCTCATCTCGAAGGGTGCTGCAGTTACTCCAGGCACCTAGAGATCCCATCGGTTTGTCCGCTAAGGGCTCCCGTCAGCTATTCGTTGACTTGATACATGCTGAGGGAACACATGTCGACATGCTGAGCAAACTCAGGAAAGCCGTCATTCGAAAGAGACAGTCATGTTCGGAGGCTTAATCTCATAACGTACACTTTATGGCCAGCCCAGGTGGTTATACACGGAATTGCCTTGTATACCATTCAGCCAGAATTATCGTGAAATGGAAGCCCCCTTTATCCGATTATCTGATTCTAACTCTGGGACGCTCGCAAGGACATAGGATAAACGACATCACCCGGGAAAAGGGTATCACCATTTCCGGACATGCGCTCTACCATTCCTCAGTCGTCGGGTTGATCAATTCTCTCTCTTTAACTAAGCTCAAGTAATGGAGAGCTTTAGCGTGGGGAGAGATAGGTTTACGAACCGGGCAGTGTTCAGTTTGATCTCTAGTTAAGGGAATGGATAATCCGGGAACAACTCACGGAGGACTCGGATCATAGTATACCTGTTAGGGGGGCTGTTTCTGTCCCCTACACGCCAACTAGAAAGGGAGCCAAAATGCCTCTTACGTCTGAGTGTGACTCCACAAGATGACTTATTTTTGCGAGTTAGGGGCTAATCAAAGGATCAGAAATAAGACGCCATTATCGGGTGAGGGGTCGGATCGAAGTCGGGAACAGCCACACAGATTCGCGATATCGTCACCCGTCGAAGTGGAGTTTCTTCCATATAAGCGTGTAGCAAATATCGCAGTACGACAATGGTAGAGCGTGCCAATGTCGAGCGCAACAGGCTCCGGCGACCACTTCAATTCGACCAGTACACAGCCTAGTCCGCTCCTGACGCGGATGCATTCAAGTGGAAGTTGAGATCCGGTCCCTGTTTAGCGCAGCAAAAGGGCACGCCATCATAAATACGCGATTTCGCAATCGAATTACCGTTGTCTGGTGCTCGTGATCGACGTCATTGATATTATATTACAGATGCGTCCCAAAACTATGCAAGAGCAACTATCCGGTTTAGTCATCGGCTCAGGGCCGCCTATTCACGCCCAAATTCATAAAAGGACTCCTCTCTTGGTGGACCCTCGCGTTGTTATGGCTAGTCCAAGATTCCACGCCCTTGCCACCTCCAAGGTGCGCTACACAGACACCCAGCCTCCGATATTGCTCTTCCTTAAGCTCGGTTGGTGAAAGTCCGAACGCCAGACAGGTCACTCGTCGGCAAGTGACCTCACCTGATGACCCAGTGAACATGGTGGTAATTGGTATGGGATAGAGGAACTGCAACAGGCGAATCAAATGGACCGCGGAATCGGCACTGGCAACTTCGGATCAATGAAGGAGTAAAGAACATATGAAATCCGGGCGGTCATACCAACCCATGACAGGGATGAACCATAAAGCTCAATAGACCTCGGTGTACACTGAGCGGTTATGTGTGCTTCAGACAAGCGTGGTATGCAGCGGAAATAATAAGCTCACAATCAAGATTACTTGATTTTAGAAGGCCAGCCGCGGCCTTCTTTAATAGCTTGGTTCGTCGACTAGGATATAACAAAGAATCCCAACAACCTGGTCAGGCAACAGGGCCTTGCTGGTTAACCGTATCCACCCCCACCCCCCAAACCACTACACGACGGTTGCTTATTAATGAATGGGCTCTACGCAAGTGTTGGCGGTTACATATACAGAGTGTGACGAAAGTTGTTTCGTGCACCCGTGATTTATAGAGCTCGGGACAAACTTTCAGTAGGTAGGTCGCGGTAGCTCCTCCACGAGAAATAATGTAAAAATGGTGATGTTTGTAACAATACATATCTCCCAATCTAGGGGTCAGACGTTCTTGGCTAGCACACGTGCTCTCACCATATGCGACGTGCCGAGAGACCCTACTTGCCTATGCCGGCGTGGCGAGAACGTGGCGAAGGTGGTAAGGTCCGCCGGGCCTCAACTCCGCCTACCCGGCGCTCTATTCTGCCTAGCCTCCGCGTTAGAGGGCACCCGGCGCTTAAAACATCGTATTAGTGGGCACTCCACCTCTCCTTCTGATGATTATGCTCATGTTGCCCCAATCGCTAGAAAATAGTTTCATGCAATCGGCGCGGGCTAGCCCGTGGAATAGCGGTAACGTACCCCACTGGCCAGGTTCTCTTTAGATATCATGCATGGCCCCCAGTATTCTCTTAAGCGCGGGCTATCAGAGACGGGCAGTGAGTTTGATTCTCGCATAGCTATAAGAACAATACAAGGATCTATCACTTAACCAGCCGAGACTAACTGATTCCACTAAGCAGGGTAATCTAAGCTATATGGTGCCAAGGTAGGAGGTACAGGCGTACGGCCTCGAACTCTTAGTGGTAGTCATTAGGCGTGCGGTCGGTACGCATTGCTCGTCTCAGAATCAAGCTCTGGCAGTTTTCACGGCAACTGCACGACCCGGGAATCTTGGGTAAGCCGCATACTCTGGATGGACACAGCAATGTGTTACTCTCTGGATATAGTCAGGCCTAGTTCGATCTACGACCCTAAAGAATAGCCTTTGATCGGCGGTGATAGGACCACGTGATTAAGGACGGGGCGGTCCTTCGAACGTTCTGTTGAAAATTGCTCGTGTCTGCATAATTACCGCTTTTCCAATTACTCACCTTCCAGACTCATTCTCAATCATTAAATCGGTTCCTGAATCCTTGCACTGTGCTCGGACATTGCAGGTACTGACGTTAATGTAGACGCTCCTTTCGGCGTAGTTTACCGCAGGACGCGACATACTGAAGGGTAAAGGATCAAAGGACCGTGCATAACAAGGGTGTGACCGTTATACTGCCAGATGTCCCGGCAAAGTTGTACAGACCAGCGTGCGAAACACGGATCCCGGGACGGAGGTTTAATTGGGAAAGCAGTAAGTTTCATGTTGGCTAAACATTGGGCCATTAACCTTTCCAGTTTCGCTACCCGCTGTGATAAACCAATTCTGTCCATCGGACGAGGGAAGAACCAAGAGCTCGAGATTCGCTAGTGGTTTATTCCGGGAAACGGGGAATGATGGATCCTAGAACAGAACCCCTACAGATTCTCGTGGTACGTACTGTTTGCTTACGACAACCAAGGTATACGCCACTAGTGGAGTCAACGTTGCTCAGCGGCGATACTACTGCGAACCGTGCAAATACCCATGAGGGCTAAGAATGCATTCGGAAATGTCCTAGTTGCACACACATAACTCCAGCAGCGCCATAACCGCAACTTTTTAAACTCGCTTTAGAGCTTTCGCCAGGTGGAGGTTGATTAGGTCTCCGGGCTCTGCTGGGCCTGCAGGCATAATCAATGGGTATGCCCTTTTTCACTGTAGGGAACTATTACCGGAATGGTGACAACTTGGTTCCGAAGAGATGGCTCAGTCGCCTTGGAGCTATTCTGGTCAAGAATTCAATCTTAGTAGAATGGTTCAACGAATACGGAACTAATAGGAGCTTGGGAGTGACGAGCTCGATGTCAGGCTGTGACTTTGGTAGAACACGCTCCTCGCGGTTCCCTGAGTACTACGGGCAAGCCCAGTTGATTGAGTGGAAGACGTTGAGGCTCTCCGGCTATAAGATCCAATGGTATACTCGCAAATGCTAATAATGCTCTGCCTACCAAATTGGATCTCATACTGATCCCAAAGAAAGCACGCGAAGGACACTCTTCCCGACGTCAACATCGACAAGAGTCGGTCCTTAGACAATTGTGTGGTCGTACATTTTATAGATTACAATCCGTATCTTCAAAATTTCTATAATGTATTCCATTTTCATAATGAGAACTCAATTGTGTTGTACTCCTCGGTAACAAAACTTCGGACCTGGACTCTGATCACAATCCTCAACGACTCCCCAGCCTGACTATCATCCTACCTACGAAATACATAATTGAGGTTATGTCCAACCTTATAACCCCACTTATTCAAGTCTATCTATCTACTCTTTTGAACATATACGCGAGGTACAGGGCGTGATAACTGAATAAAGTTAGCATGAACTGTCTACTGATTCTTTGCAAGTAGACGTGAACAAGAGCTTGCTATAATTCCGAGGGGAAAGCTGCGGGCTGATGAACTTAATGCGGACCAACTACTGTCAAGTCCAAGACAGTGATAGGCCGCAATGGAGGCGTATCGAAGACTCTAAGCATAAGCCACTGCACATCTACTAGGATAAGTGATGAGCGGACGCCGTCTATAGTCCTTAATGTGCTTAAACATGGACAATACCTAAAACAATTGACGTGGTTGCATATTGAGGTTTTACGTTTGTTATGAATAGCGATCGCAAGGGTTGGGAAGAGTCTCGCTCATGGTCACTTTGTTCATATTGACTAAAGTCCAAGAACTACTACTCAAACTTTTGTAGATTTAAGCCTGCAACTCAAGTTTCAGGCATGAACGAGTGCGCGATTGGTCATGTTTCCCCGATGCCAGGGACCCAATAGAAGCCGGGCGCATACCAGACGAGGGGGCGCTCAACCACACGTTTTTTCCCCCCCTACAACGTCATCCCAGCAGTTTCTCCATGAGATATCAACGACCCTTGAGGTTTGAAAACATAAGGCCTGTATTCGAACCCAATTGCCAACATCTGGCTTGCATGTAACTTACCAATTTTGTGGACGAACCCCTACGAGGAGGCGATTTATGAGGAGTATCGACTGTGGCTGCACTGGTCGGGTCTATCGCCCGTAAAGAATAGCTCGTACAAGCTCATTGCCTCCTCACCAACCTGAGTGATGTGGCCCGCAGGCGGCCGTGACTGCACAGCGCACACCTTTGTTCAGGCGTAAACGACATCGAACAATTGCAAAGATTCTTTATACACACCATCCAGAGGCTTAGTCCAAATCATAAAAGGGATGTACAATGTAGCGATCAGGTGCATTGTATAAAGTCGTTGTGGAAAAGCTGTAATAGATGTCTGAGGAGCCGCATTATGCGAAGCCACTCCTGTAGAAGTCGCGCAATATTGAGATGGCACAACAAGGGACCCAGTTGACGATCTCGCTAGGGGACTCCGCGGCCGTGGGTTTTGAGGCTACTTAATAGCGGCTCGTAGTTCTCAGGGCTATGTTGAAGCTAGTCAATATAGCATTGTAGGTGTCTGTGCCTTACCCGGAATATTACGCTAGGCACGCAGGCATCGTGAGTTTGGTCCTATAAGAGGCGAGGGGTGCGACAGTCCGGCCGGCATGTGGAATACCAGAATATCGGAAAAGCCACAGTCCACATCGCGTCCCCCGGAACATTGAGCCGGACAGCCTAACGGTATACAACGAATAAAGGCCGACTGAGCTTTATTGTTGACGAGAAGTACGATAGTTAAAAATAGTCTACGATGAACTTGTTCTTGTTTAAAGGGGTGCCAACGTCAGGCGACCCGGCATACTTGCATACAGTGTCTTCGGTGCCACGCACATCGGCGCCGTGATGTACTACCACGCCGGGGGCCATCCATCCATATCACATCCGTTGGCTACAAAATGATATAATATTGGATGGATGTGGTACGTAGGTGGCACAGCTATCCTCATCGACCAAGTTCGCCCTCGCCCTGGGACGCCACCTATCTGTCTTTGTCGGATCGTATTAACTTTCGAGAACTTGGCGTCCCAATAATTCGTACCGGCGGGGTTGTCCCCCGGCGCAACATTGGGGCCGTCGCACCTTTGCAACGGGTAGAAATGACATCCACTGTCGATTATCCCTGATCCATCCCAACCCTGCGTGTAAAAGGGACTTTCAAAGGGTAGGTGGGCATTACTGATGGCGTTTCTCTATGCCTTGAATTATCATCGGAAATTCGTATAGTCTTGATTCTGTAGACGATAACGCTTCCTAGTTAGCGATGGCCAAGAACCTCGCTTCCGCTCGGAGTAGATGACCTCTACCATCGTTTTACCCATGGGCGTCGGCAAGCTAGCATAACGATGGGGTCGGTTTGGTAAGTGACTAAATACATATAAGGTGGGAGTTAGGCGAACGGCACGCGGGATAGGAAAGGCACGGCTAATTCGCGGTAACGACGCGACCAACATGCGGGGCTTGTACTTGTTACGAATTTTTCGGCACGAGTATGTATGCTCCCTTAAAAGGCAACTAACAATCAAGACGTTTATCAAGGTGGGATTGGTCTACGGGCCAAACCGCGGCGGTTACTACCGAGGTTATGATTAGGGATGGTAGAGAATTGTTTGTATACAGAGTTTCGTTTAATTAAACTGCATATGAGACGCGCAATAATTGGCAACCGGGGGCTTTGGCTTAGGTCGCGGCACACCGCATCACCACTCTTGTGATCGCCATTCCATTGGCCATAGTGATACAGAGCGCCTTCTAAAAGTACCGATCCTTTTACGCATCGTGCTGACGACCTATTTTGGGACACCGTGACGGTCGTACCCACACAGACGATTGACCCCACGTTCCTCCTGTCCTCATACAGAAAACAGCCTATGGATACTGTTTTTGTACGTGCTTGCCGTTGTGGAATACTTTATGCATATCCCCCTTGGGTAGTCACGGGATAATCGTCGTCACACGTGAACAATTCCCTACTTTGCTTCCATCACGTTGTAATCCGCTATTCCTCACTTCAAGCCCCTAGGGTCTCAATATGTAGAGGCCTAGACAGCTTGGCCAACTCAAAGCTAGTCTCTCACTCCTACGTCGGGACAACGATGGCCCGATGCTCTCTGTTGAGTTTGATAGCATCTGCGCATCCATTGCAGAAACAAGCATGGTCAACGTTACATTGCGGGCAATTATTGGAGGAGTTGCGGAGTGCGTAAAACGCTCCCGCGCATCAGAGAGCCATGTTAGCGGGACCCTTATCGGAGTTCCACAGATTCCTGCTATGTCCCTCCTTTAACGGATGGAATTTGTGCCGGCTGTACATCCTTTCAGATCAGCTTCGGCTTTCTATCGTTGGGCAGGGGGGCAGTCTAATACGTACATTCGCAACGCTAGTTGTGGCGGAATTTAGCTCTCACAAGACGGCGTTATGGTTCGGAATCACTCCAGCCCGTCAAAGCGAGGCTTATGCGACCGAGTGACATTCTTGACCATCGCTGCATCGGTGAACTCATTGCCGCGGGTTTAAACCTGAACTCCGGGATCAGACACTAGACCCTTTCGCGACAAGGTATACTACCGGGCAGAATACAATGAGTGTGATTATCCAAGCCACGACCTAGCCACGACCACACAACTCACTCAGAAGCGTCTCCTGCGAGAATACCTTGAGATTTTGCACACCCTCACCGGTGCAGCGGAAACAGGGTCATGTCCCATCGTGCTTTCCCTGTACATAAGAAATCAAGGGTCTTGACTAGCCACCTGTTCCATCGATACGCCCGACTTATGAATTAGAAACGTGGCGGTCATTACACCTCATGTGCCTTTAGGAAATGTGGACCGCGACTCAGTATCGGAAATCAACTCCATTGAGAGAAAAACACATCATGAGTAACACGGAGGGGATCTGATGACATGGTTCATTGCGAATAATAGCTTCGCTCCTACGCGATTAGTGACGGGATAAAGACCGGAAAATAAGTATAGTTCCAACAACGCTCTATTACCTCAAACAATGAAAAGGCATCCCACCGGTCATCGGGCAAGAGCGCCCTGGATAGGGTCGTGTCATAGTAACTTTACGTGCCGCTGGAGCCCGTGGTTTCGACTGGAGCAAAAACACGTGCTACACATGAGCGCTATCCTCGCTCAAAAACGGAACAATCGACATATCGATACTCAGGAGCGACCTCCTGGGTCACCCATCTAAGTGCTCCTTGTATTACTGCGGATGAACGGCCTAAGGCTTTCTCAGCACCCAGGACAATTTAAAGGGTGTACAAGCCCACTACCCGTAAACTCTGACATGTCCGTTATCGTTCATGCGTCTTCACCTAGTCATGGGAAGGTAGGATGGGCCTAGTTAGACCTTGCTGTACAACTAGGCCGAAGTACAGCACCATACTCCGTATGCATGTACTCACGCGTGCTGTACCAGAGCAGGGAAGCTGTGCAGGCCAAGAATACCTACCTGCGAGTCTTCGTGTGCTGAAGATTACCTCTGGCTCTTTGCTGTAGGGGGTGGCCCCATCTCAGGCCACACCGTGGCTCTTTGTACAGACGACGGCATATAGCGAAGCTTTGACTTCCCGGAAGCGTAGAATTGGCGTTCTGCCGGCACACAGCGTTACAAAGTCCCGATCGATTTCAAAATATGCTAAGGCCATATCTGGGTTGCGGTGGGCGGAGAAGAGTCTAGCAAGGCTAAGTCATGCTCAGAATAATGTATGAGTACGTGTTCCGTTGCAAGTAATAAGGGGTGGCCGTAAGCGAATTATGAAGGGATGATTATTCCTTTCCAAAGACATGGTTTGCAAATGAACCGGGCAGCCATCCGGGGGCTGAACCGAGCCCCGCGAAGCACCTCACAGTTCATACAGGGCAGTAAATTAAATATACTGACTTCAAAGTTTTGCGTTGAAAGTATGATCGCGCGGCCCGTGTAAGGAGACCATTGATTCAATTATCGGATATAATCAAGCTTGCAAAAGGTAAGGTTTTGTCGAAAGTACAAACTCAACACTTTCGTGTCTGATTCGGAATCACCTAACGGCCTCAAACCGGTGAAGCTGTAAGGCAGGCTGCGCGACTACAGTCAAAAACGGCTGCCTCCCTAACGTCAAATTATGGAAAAGACCCGTAGAGGCCTAAACGTAAATCGTGGCAGCTGACGAGACGCATCACGTACGAGACGACTGGATGTAAAACATATCGTGGGTTACGGAACTAGGGGTCCAATTTCTGGCTTGCTCCTGACCACAGTTATGCTACTTACAATCAAAAACAAAAAAGGCTAGACACTCGTCTTGACTCCTTCGGAACTATCCTTGGTCGGATGGAATTAAGATGTATCCAATAGGGAACAAATACAGTTAACAAACGAAGTAACGAGGTAGTTACGGATATTCAAAATTGTACATTTAGGGACTTTCTTGCGGGACTGGTCCAGGGTCACAGAAGCGCGCGGCCGCTGAACTTGGACACCTGAGCTGACTTTGCACACCCAATAGCGGAAACCTCAGACACAGAGCAAGCCGCAATCCCAAGAGTTCGTGGTCAAGACGGAGCGAAGACTAAGATTCGTCCTAAAAGAGCTTAGTAATGTCTGAGTATATCTGATGCGGTATAAGATTTAGTGATCGAGTTACTATATTTCATTGCTCCCGACTCATTCCAGTCAGATGTGAACGACTAAAAATAGACGAATATTCATTTTGTTGGCCGCGATGTTCGAAAGGAAGGCTAATGAAAGTAGTCGTGAGGGGCCTACTGTGTAACGAAGGAATTGAGCAACAGTAATCAGAAATTAAAGAAGAATTATCTCAGAAACCACAGGACGATTAACCGGTCGATCGATAAGGACGTTCCCCCCCATGACGTGTATGCTGATTATACCGGTGCATTTAATGGCCAAGACGGGCCTGGATTATTATAGTGTCACCGACCCCCTTGTCTCTCGCAAATACTAGTCCGGACTAATTCGGGGGCTCTGGTTGTAGCAAATTTAGTAATCCTTACGGACTAATCCTTCTGACCTCAACATTTGATGCGTGCGTCGTATTGTAGCTGGAAGCCGTAGGGAACGCCAGAGCTAAGCACGGGCCGATTATCTATACACCAACCGAATGATTGCATATCGCAGGGTAAACCCCCAAAGTCCCATTGAGAACCGACTGTTCTGCGAGCTAGATTTGAGGCGTCCGGGGGAGAGTATCAGGGACCAAAGAACCTAGGGTGAGTTTGGTGGCACCCAGCGCAGCGTGGGGTTTCTCTGTATAGGAGCCCGCTCCTCCGTACGTCGCAGAGGTACTTGTCACGCACGCTCGTGCTAACGACCTAGGTTACACAATGGTGTGAACTATACTGCTTATGACTGACTATTACACGACGGGACTTGTATGCACCAAGACACCAAGAGTAAGACTGAGCGCTAGTTAGGGCAGTTGTAATTGCTCGTTTAGCCTGTCGCCCTGCCGAATAAGCGCGCTCCTGCACACGAGACCCAACTGACCTACACCTGACTGTTATATAACTGTCCCTTCTGGAACGACCGGTCGTCTCTTACCCTCCAATTACGACTGGTAGGAGATACGTTTCCAACGTGCTTAACCTTTAAATATAAAACCCGAGCTAAGCTCAAGTAATAAGTGCCACAAGGACGACTTCCGCTTCCGTCACTATCATCCTGAACCTGCTGGCGATCAGCCAATAGTTATAATACACTCAACAACTCCCCAACGCTAGATTCATGAACAACCCAGCATCTTAGGCTCTTCACCACCCGTGTCACACATTAACTTAGGTGCCGCTGTGTCTTGTAGGAGGGACTTTATTCCTCGGTTCCCAAGACAATGATTAATGATATGTGCCAGCGTTCGAGAAGCAAACTCGCGAAAGTTGCATCGTCGCCCTTCCTAAGCTCACGCAAGATAATAAGACTACGATTAACTGACGGTACCGCGAGTGCACCAAATGATTTTACCACGTTGGAATGCAAGCTCAGGACAATTTACGATCACCATAAACCTGTATTTCCCTCAGTCTTGGGAGGGAGATATTTGTTTGGCATGACTCCAGCCCTTAAGTCAGTGTTTAACCGATGGTGCGAACAAGGCCTGACTTGAGGCTTGTATTCGTATACTCTGTCCGTTAGCTTTAGATGGTACCGGACCACTTTTAAGTGGTCTGTGCGCTGCCGTAGTACCTGTACAGAGTCCTGATGCCAAGTCGTCGTCGCTCTTGAAATTCTTTTAACGATCGAACGGTAGACTGTTTGCGCCTGACGGTCGTGAGTTCCCATCCAAGCTAGATTAGTCGACGAGCACCTAGGGCAACTACTCCATAAAAGGATGTAAAGGGAAACCAAGTTAATTGGTCTTCGGAGTTGACTATTTGGGATACGAGCCTCTCGACCCCGCACCCTAAATGAGAGGTCCTAGGTACACCCCTCGCACCACCACTGGCCAGAGCGGAACTTTTTGGGATAATCATGTAGGTTACGGATCACGCCTCTTGTGACGTGGGAAAGTGTCATGAATGCAATAATGCACTTCCTGCGCGTGATTACAGTTTTCGTTAACCTGTTCCTCACCTCGTTCGTCCTAGGGTCGATAGAATTCAACGTGCAGTCGCGGTCCTTGGCTTCAGGACAAGGACAGTACAGACGAGCGTATGCAGCCAAAAAACGGTAGCCCGCGCACGCCCGCATGTCTTATTTATGTCGACAGGCGCACAGCACGGGGAAAGGGCACCCATGGCGATGTGGCAGTCACTGTTATGGCAGCCAAATTGTTATTACGCAACGGGCCCAAGTAAGAGACATGTTCTCTTCAGGATTATGATCTCGCCATACAGACAGATCACCGCAGAACATCCATCCCCTAATCGGCTGAGTCCAACTTCAAAATGAGACTATCGACTCCCGACCCTTCCGGTCTGCCCACGCGTCGGGACATCCTCGATCCCCTCCAACAGCTCTTATTTGACACAAGCGTGGGAGAACGTTAGAGGCTCAGGCGTGTAGGATCAACTGATATTGGAGTTGGGTTTGAACATGGACGCGGTGAAAACTTTGCGTAGCAACGTGATACTATCGCCTTTAAGTGTGCTTTGAGAGTCTCCAGAGATGCTGCAGGGAGGGACTTGAGTGTCGGGTACTCCAGTTGCCACTCGAGCGTGTGCTACTCGCAAGGCGCTGCACCCAGTCCACTGATCACCCCTGGGGATGCTCGCCCACCCTGAGCATCAAAACCTCCCGGTAGTACTAGTTGGTAAGTACAATTATTCCCAAATTTTTCCCGGAGTGCCTCCCGGGACACACAGTGCGTACTCCCCGGACCTCTCTTAAGGTTCCCCTAAGTGCCCGATGGGATAGGTAGCACCGGTAGGACCAAAACGGTCTGCGTATCTAGTCAGTGTGTACCGTACCAAATGGCGAAAATGTGGCAAGCAACTCTCCTACTGCATTAATGCTTTAAAACTACTACACCCGTGCCTAAAAGGCGTAAGCGATGCAGCGTCAGGATTACTCATACGGTCGATCTTTTGGGTGCAACAATATCCCTCGCTGCATCCGTTTGATGCTGAGATTCAAAAAAATGCTGTTATTGGCGTCCAACCGCCTATACTTATATGTGCAGACCATCTCAGAGAAATTATATGAGAAAAGCATGACACTGTTTTTAGTCTGCCCCAGAGGCAGCACTGGTGCAACGGCAGTCCTCGCAGATTCCATTAAGCCCAGCAAGTGAGTCCGGCTAGGCTGCAGAGCAGATCCGTACTATATTACCTCTGGGGCTTGAGATTGAAGTTCGCTTCCGAGCCTAAGCTACCGGTAACGCGGGTCGTAAGTTCCCAGAGCTTTACATGCATTCACAATGGAGGGCACTTCTCCTGGCGGTTATCTACCCTTAAATAGATTCTAGTACGATGTGCATTAATAGCGTTCGAGGATTGTGTAAAATTGAAGTCTTTTAATCTTTTAAAATTTTACGTCGAGATTATTCGGTCTTCCTTCGTAAAGATACGCTACCCGACGTTTCGAACACCTCACCCTGGGGAAGGTAGAAATTACTAGTTAATAGACGCCGGGGCGGATAAAGAGGTCACATATGAGCTGCTACGCGGGCGTCTTCGTCGCGTGTTGAGGCAAAAGTACATCCTGTAATGGTATTTCTAGTTTTTTGTGGGTAGGAGGTGTGTCTCATAAACGTAAACTGACGTCTCGTGCTTTAAGATGGCTGATATAAATGTGAGGTGCTTTTTCATTGATGCTCTCTATGCATCTACAGATCGCCGTTCTAGCCTGTGGCGTTCGGACATCGATGTTGGACAAAAATTTATTCCGTATCTACGCCGGTCAACCTCGTAAGTCCCCCTAATAGTGTAAGTACAACAGTCCAGCCCAGGACTTCGCGGTAAAATCGCTATAGAACCTTTCCAAAGTTCTTTGGTAAGGTCGTATAGATGCCTTAAAATCCTCGCAGGCATTTGTTGTTGTTACACACTTCTAAGGGGGATTAGAGGATGAACAAGCAGGAGGAATCTGGTTTTGTTATGTCGTAGGAGACTAGACAGGCGGCGCTCTCTATCACTACGCCGGTAGACACGCAGTGGGCTAGCGTTCTAGTAATAAACATAGCAAACCAAAGGACTTCAACGTCCTGCCCTCACTGAAATCGTAGATGCAGCGGGAGAATCGCGTGTAATTTGTGTCGAAAACACATTGGGACTGAACAGCGAAAAGGTACAATGCTCCTGGTTCAAGCATGTTCTGATCATAACACTCGAGGGATTGCGAGTTATAGTCATAAGGGAGACACGTCTATTCAAGTAGTCCTGTAGACCTCGGGGGGAACGCGAGTTGCAATAAAAGGGGTGTAACTCTCACTCTTCCAACTGCCAGCCGTCTAGCCGCACCCGCACCGAAGCAGTGACTCAGCGATTTATAGGCGACTAGGATAGTGAGTAGCAATACGGGGATATTAGCGAATCAGTTAGGAGAAGCCGATCTCCCGTCACGTAGACAGGACTAGGGCTAGAGAGGGTTATAGATTGAAGAAGATGCGAAAACGTTCGAAACCGAAAATGCGGGCCGGGAGAATACAATCATCATGAGCGCAAGGCTGGAAGCTCTAGCGCGTGTGAGTCTGTGGTACCGCGCTTCCCGACAGTGACATGAGTGCTGACTGTAATGTAGTAACAGTTCTTCACGCGACCCAAGAAAGGAATAAATTTTGAGGGGTAGACAAATGTGCTCTCCCTGTAGTATACGTACGTACCTATCCACCTCTTACTCTCTACTTGAGGATGCTCTTAGCCTTCTACTCGCAAACCACCTTCATATGCTCGGCAGCGACTGTATAAGATGGGATATCGGAACAAGTCCACGAACAATTTCATGCCGTCCGGTTGGCCGCTACTAAGAATAATCACGATGCCAAAGGGGACTACAGCAGTAATATATTGGCTTGGATAGTAGATGGACCTCCAGTTCAGTAGCCATAATTTGATCGGAGTGCCGATCAATTTGAAACGCAGGTCCGCAAGTTTAGCCCAGAGCGGCGGCGCCCAAAACCACAAAAGTATTATGTTTCTTGTTTCCTGTCGTTAAGTGGGAGAGCTGGCGTAAATATCGGCGCGAATTAATGAGACTTGGTGTCGATGCCACCCCTCATTCTAATGATATCTTGTACGACGAACCAAAGAACCTGTCGTCTCTCCCGCCGGTAGCACATAGCGCCGACTCGACAGCGGCGCGAAGATAAATCGGTTAGTTAGTCTACTATAAGCCATCCACGGCAGAATAGTTAAGAAGCCATCATTGACCCAATCTTTGCACGACTGATCCACGGAAGATGCATACGAGACAGACTGTGCTCGTGACCGTGTAAACCTAGCTAGTCCTAGGTACGGAGAGGCGCCTATCATATGCTAATGTGGGGTCTGCGTCTCTTCACAAGATGTTGTGCTTTACGCTAGAACAAGTATGCCGTTCAGGTCGCCCGAGTTAATTAACAACTGTATGATGAGTTATCGTGTGTATCACAGTATTAAACGTTGTACGAGGGTCTAAAGACGTCTACATGCGCCCGTTTAGTGGACCCTTTCCGCCCGGACGACTCGAGGTTACGAGCATCCTACGGGCGAGACATGGGTAGGGGCTTTCGTAATTGTCGTCTGCTGACAGGAGATGGCCCGAAGACTTCAGAACCTTGCCCGATGTTATTAACTAGGAGCATTTATGACCACGACGCAGTTCTCTAGATGTAAATAGCTCCAAATTAGACACACAAAACACACATGCGTCTCAACGTCCCCTGCGTACGCGCGGACTAGGAAAATTGAATCAATGAAGGCATCTTGAGCCAGTACCAGCTGCCATCCTCTCAAACAGGGTTGGCGTATCGTTGGGACTGCGTACACAGTTTCAATGATTAAAGAACAGGTAGGTGGTAAACCCTTGGCACAGATTACAGCAAATATAGGCCGCGTTCCAGCGCAGGCTCAGCCAGTTAACGCAATTCGAGCATCTGACAAAGACTGGTAGAAAATCAGGGGGTTACTTCACCGCAACTCCATTGTCCTATCGCTTGAAATCCCATAGGAGCAAACCCTTATACAGACGTGACTATGAAGATCGAACGGGACAATTCACTGGACGGTATGCCCGGTCCACCTAATTGTAAGCAGTTGTGAAGAGGGATTTCGAACGACTGATTCTTTTTAGTTCGTTGCTAGCTCAGCACTTCTAATATAGAATTAAAGCATATCGCGGATTTCTTCATCTTCACCGAGGGCCGTAGTGGACTTATCGACATTGAGCACAGCGTTTTCGCATAAACCATGAAGATACGTGCAGAGATGGATTAGAGAAAGCAGCTCGGCGAGTGTTGTATATATGAATCTTGATACCAGTATCGCCAAAACATAGGTTGCTGTCTTATGATGGGGTTACGCGTTATCTAAAAAAACACTAAAAGAACCACAGGCGCCATACAATCGGTCTAGGCGCGACTCCTAACCGCTGCCGAAGTGATCCGTGGAACGCTTCACTCACAAGCACTTCCAACCTGGATTTGACGCCCTAGCTCGACGAATGAATGTATCCTTATGAGTTTCGACACTGGGTCGCGCACTTAAGACTCAGGACCTTTCTCCTAAGCCTAACGTCGAGATCGAGGCTGACCTCAGACCTGCCCTATCTATCGATCGGGAATTAGGGCAACCTATAGGCGAGTTGCAGAAGTTTCACTTACCGAGCGTCATATGCGGCATATATTTCGCGAAGCATTAGCCTTCAATTGTCTAGGTCACGCTTTCATCCCGCTGTTGCATTGATCATTGGCTCCATTGAGCTCAGGCGCAAACAGCTGAATCTGCTAGACATCTTCTCGAGTTTTTCAGGAAAAGCTACTGCGCTTAAGCCACCCACTCTCGCGCTAGATCCGGATTTAACAATACTTCTACTCTGGGGTATTTGCCATTGCCTAGGCAAGCTTTGGGAGCATTGTATCATAATGCTACCCCAACACAGGATCGCCTCATACCTATAGTGGCAGAAAGATGCTGCAGGAGATATGTTCTGCGGTACCTAGTCGGGCTCCGGTTTGTCCCACGGGATTGCCGATGATACGGCCCTTTCAACTAGTACTGTCTCTTGGAGAAGGAAGGATCTTCTACACGTCGCCTTATGGATCATAGCAAAATCGCCGGCTCTGACCCCATGATTTTCACTGGAAGTATGAACTTGGCGCGGGTGAGTACATTCAGTAAGTCCTTCTTGCCCGCACGCACGATAGGGCCGGCGCTTTTGCATAGGGAGTTCTCGACCAAGCCCAGATAGCGTCCACGAATCCCGTCGGATCTTTCTCGAGATCGTCGTGGAATAACGCGGCGGCATTTTCGTCACATGAGAGGCCGCTTTAACTCCTTAGTTGCTCAAGTTGGGTTCGTCACGGTACTCCACAACACACATAGCGAATAGGGAGGAGATTTGTCTTTGTCATGTGTGCATCCGTATCTTGGTCTGTTTCCCAGCTGGACCCCTTGCTGACATCGAACCTCGGTAAGGGCGCGATGGCTGGCTAACCTGGCCTACGCTCGCCTCGAGGAAAGTCGCGTGAGACGGATTGATACATCCGGACCGAGAGGTCATGTCTTTTATCCAAAAAATGCGTTCCGCCAGTGTCAAACGCAATATCGAACTGCCTGCCCACCCCGACCCGCGAGCAAATCGTTAAACAACCTATAATAGCACAGTACGTAGAATGATCTTCCCTGTGGAGCTCGGAGCATGATTAATTAGCGAGTGATGTTCCAATACCCGTACCTGTCGATCTACGATTCTAAGAGTTCAGATAAGAGTCTTTAAAGCTGTAGGGTTAGTTATAGCAAGCCATTCTTGTACTATGTACGAGGCAGTCGGCTAGTGCAAAGGAAGAAGGAAACCCACGAGAGCTGACACGGCCCACTTAGACAATTATAAACCTTGCCGCCACTAAGGTAAGCAATTGCGGAGAGGCGATGGGGAGCCTAGTTAATCATATAGAGCCGGAGAGTGAGCTATAGTCCTTAAGAGAGGACCTGCCCGCTCGACGATTGCATTCGTCGAGTGATTACATCCGTATACACGCGTCTTCTGCCAGCTTCTTTGAAACTAAAATACCATAATGGCCCGAGCTCGCTCGTACATGGCATTAACAATCGAGGGAGGCGTTTGGAGCAGACAGGCCACTACGGAAACACTGACGAAGCCGGCCAGTTGTACCGACATTTCTACCTTGAGCGTATGGTGGCGTTCTGCTCCATTAGTCAACCTATGTAGTCATACCAGGTACGATTGCTATCAAATGGGTCCAATGCGTATGGAGGTTTACATCCCCGGGGCGCTTGGTCTTGGGTAACCGACGCATCCCTCCTCTTCGATGCGAGCGTACGGCATCCTTAAAGACACCGCGCACCCGGTCTCATTCGTTGGGAGATGACTAAGTGGGGCTCGATGGGATTTCTGGGCCACGGGCTCCCGTGCCCAACTTTTTGCCAGCGCTACTAAGCACGGCCGACATGTAGGCACAAACAGCGCAAAACACCAGAAATTCTCGACCTGGGAAGCCTCCTTATCTTCCTACAGGGTCGTTTCAAGGAAGGCGCGTCGGGTTTACGATACTGGACTATTTGATGGCTAACCTATGCCATGATTAGTGAGAAAGTGTGCGGAAATGTGCTTAGCAGCCTTTGCTCCGAATGGAAGCGCACCTTGACGTATAAATTTTCCTTTTTAAACACCCATGATAACAGAGACCTAAGCGTTCAGTGATCTTGTGTTCCCACGTGAATTCACCTAGGATAGAGGGTTAAGATGTCATTCTATAGTATCAGTCCGTTGGGCGCCATCTGGCCACTCTCCGCAAAATTATGGTTCAACGTCTTTCCTACCAGCGGATTGGGTCGTGCACCCGGAGGATTTGATAGTTCCTACGAGAGTAAATATATGCCATGGGACTGCCCAATTGAAAGACGTGTAATGCGGCAATTCAGGTGTTCTATTCAGGTAGGGTACTGGCATACGGGAGGACTATATTCTAGCAACGAATTTTAACCAACTATTCCCGACAGGTTATGCCATACTCTAAAGATGGAGTATCTTCTCACGCTACTAAACTTATACCATCATAAGTACGGTAGAAAAGTGGGGCTGCACCCGAAAACGTTATCATATCCATGATTGGCTACCTGTGTTGCCCATTCCGAAGGGAAGGGTTGTGATCGGCTAAATCCCTTACAACGTTTCGTGTAAGAGGTTGAGTGTCCAGGACTGGTAGACAGGTGGACAAGCTTTGAAATCTCAGTGAGGCCCCAGCGGTATGCTTTTTTTAACGCAGTCCTCTCGGTTCAAACCTTATTTCCGCATGAGACAAAGCAGTACACTACCTCGGGCTCGCATCGGCTCGCCCCGCCTAGCACCGTTAAGAATAGGATCGCAGCTACCACCATCATCGTTCCCGGGCTAGTTGTCGATCAGGTTCGCCTCGCATGAAGGGGGCAATTTCAAGAAATGTCGAGGGAAGAACGGGCGTCCTTGTAACGTTATTAGGTCCGAGAAAAAGCACGGAGGATACTAGACTGGCCCACTGGTACGAAGTCACCAAAGTGAAAAGAGTAATCGTACACCAAGTTTGTAAGGTTGACTAAGAAAAAAACCGATTGAGTATGGCGGCATCCCCCTAAATCAGGCGCCGGCATTGCTTTTGCGCTGCATGACCATCGAACAACCCACTGACGTCCCGCTCTTTGTGCTTCTGGAACTTCCACAATTCGTGTTGGGACACTTCTAATTTACAACTACCGGCGGTCCTACCGCCACGACTCGAGCTTCTCTGCGCCATGTGCTCTAGCCCCTCCCCAATATTCCATGTAGTGGACCTCTGTTAGTTATATGGCTATCCTCGCACTGCCACATAGCTTTATGGAAATCGGGTGCGCTCACGTGTCAAGAATGCCGCATGCCGTATAGTAACGATTATCCGGTGGCCTGGATGCAGTCCTGGCTGTCGCCATTGATCAATAGTCCAGACTCTTACCTTTTCATTGCTTGTCCAGCGATTATTCATAAAGTAACTTGCGGATCCACAATTCTTTGTCAAAACAGCTATTTCGATACGTTATCAATGCTAGCTGGTGACAGATCACTGTCCGTGAACTTTGTAGAAAAACTTAATGCAAGATACCAGAAGTGACGGCCCCCGCGCTAGCGTACCGGGGAACGGTTTAAGCTTCATCCGCGTCGAATAGATCACTGCGCCTGTGTCAGCCAAGATTGTGCTATTTACGTGAACCCATAAAATGATTACCGTACGGGCGGAATAACTTGCCCGGCACACGGGTAGGCAGCCGGGTGCATTTTCGAGAGTCATAAATGAGAAAGTTGAGCATGCTATGTAGAACGTACGCAGTCTCAAGCTGATCCTGCGTTATAGACGTTGGTCTGTCCCTAGCAACCTTGGCCGAGCGCCAGTCGGATAGTGTTTCAAGGGAACCGCACGGGCGTTTACAAAAGGCTGGCAATAAGTTTCTAGAAAAAGCGCATTGACTTTATAGATAAAAAGTCGGTTAGTTGATGCAGTGTACCATAAATGATTCTTCTCCGATAGAGGGCGTCTAGTTCATTCGACCCGGAAGTAGCGGGTCGTATCGCCGAATTGCTATCATTGTAATGAGCTAGAAACTATGGCAGTCAGGCTCTGTGATGCGGAATAATGTGAACCTCAAGATCCCGGTTTACGAAGGTAGCAAAGGTTAACTCATCGTGAAGCCGTGCACCTCGGAAGACGTGTGATAGCGATAATTTTACCTTATGCACTACTTAACGGGCGGAAACGCACAAAGCTGGGCATTCGTTGCGTGGGCGCGATCTAATGTTCAATTTGAGCAGGACAGGCCTCCGTGACCGTTCCTTTAATTAAAGTTAGTGAAATCGCAATCCTGAAGAAGTTTCCGCGCTTTGTGTAGCTAGGGAATCGGGGATCATCTCGAACTGACTAAGTCACAGCTGGCCGGACTAAGGATGATCCCTGCAGCGTTTACTTTAGTCTAATTACCGGACCTCCAGAGATACCGCTCTAGGGTCCGAAATCCCAGTGATGGTAACTAGAACTCATTTCACTCTTGTCGTCCCACATGCAAGATTCTAGTCCGATTTGGATAGATAGCAATTACATGTAAGAACATTCAATTCGTTGTTAGCACGTTAAGCAGACATTGATGTGCCGGATGATAGTAATCACCGTGTCTCTAAAATCTTAGGCCCGCAGGCTGAAGCTTGATACTTCTCACCCCCCGAAGTATAGCATCCTGGCGAACAAGACGTATTAGAATGAGAGCATGATGCTTACCGATTTATCTCCTGACGGTACTCTTGGCTGACAATTGGCTCACTACGGGAAGGCCCGGCCATCTTGGACAGGTCTCATCAAGATTTGGTGTAAATGGTTCTTAACAGTGATCTACTGGGGAGTCGTATTAGGTCGGGGTTTGCTCTACTCGCCTAGACACTATAACATGCGACGGAGCGGCCTAGGCGAGCAATGGGAGAGGTCCAGACAGAAAACCGTAGTGCTACACACATCAGGTATCGACAATCAAATCGAAGATTTCGGGGGGTGACAATGGGTTTGGACTACCCAGCGTCGGAAGGCCATTATACACTTGCCGGGTAATCATATGTCTAATCCGTTAAGGGTGGGGTGCTATGTGTAGATGATGCAACTCTGCAAGTAAGCCAATGGACATGACTCCGCTCACCATTATGGGTGCATGTATCGGGGACGAGTGTTATAGGCAGAACGGCGAGCCTAGTATGAGCCCTCTTAGTAACAATAGCTACGCTGTGTATCAGCCTACACTATGGGAGCAAGCAGCATCAGGTTGGTCGCGATTGGCGTCTCACGTGCCGGGACTAACGGTGTGGGGTGACTAAACAGGGAAAGCCTTCCTAGCACTTATCGATTGCGTCGAGTCATCTTGTACTTCGCGTGCCCGCGAATGCGTTTTACGGTATAGCTTGCTTTGAACGATCGGGACCACGAGCGGTGAGCATCTTTCGTAGTAACGAGCTCATGTTATTCGTCTAAGTACCTCTGGGTGAATAGAAATAACGTATCGTGCCTTCTATCACGAGAGAACAGCTGGTATATCCGGTGTGATATGAGATAGATGTCAGGTAGCCGGACGTTCGCTGGATGGCTATTTCAAGATCGACTTGCAGCGGAATAACCGTTCTACTGAGTAATCTATTTGACGATCGACTTTCGGACGACTTGATGGAAGGCGTATCACTTTAAAATCTCGTGAGCACAGGATGGGGGTGGGCTGACTTCTCGTGACAGAACGACGGGGTAACGCAATTTTTTAACTTAGTCTTCGTGAGGCTTCTTGGGGGGCTAAGTCGGGCCGTAAGGGTGCGTCCATCGCACAACTGGATGCTACTACGCTCCTAGAAGGGAGCCTCATACTGGGGCTCGCAATTGTTGCTACCTAGCATTGATAAGGGGGGGGCATCTCACTCTATTATTGCTGCATTCAGATCAAGTTAAAGGGCGAAGATGGAATAGCCCTAGCAGCTAGGAACAATTGACTTGATGCTGAGTTCTTTGGTAACAGAGGATTAGTGTACAAGACGACTCGAAAGGTAGAACGAGACCTGCTGCGTAGGCGGAATAGTACAGTCGACGACGTTGTATTTCCGCCGAACTCCCACCATGGTCCAAAAGGCATAGTGGAGCTTCGACATATAAAAGTAACTCATGCTTAATCCCAGAATGTTCGCAAGGTTGGTTTACTTCGAGGTCATGCAAGAACCGCATCGCATCCACTGTACGGACATATTGTTGAAATATTCGTTTAGGTCAAATCGCTGCTACTTACTAGCGTGGTATAGTCCCTAGCCTCCGTGGGAACAGGAGAGAGACCTTTGAGGCGGGTGAATGCCTTTACATGCCCGACCTACCTAGTCAGTCTCAAGATCTCAGACACGCATCAGGCTGCAAGTGGCTGTCATCTCAGCCATGTTATAGGGGCTATTTTGTCGGCCCTTGGGCGACGCAATATATTGGGTATTAGTGCCTATAGATCGCTGAGGGCTTACCATAGTCGACGTATACTCTTCCATCATTTCGCGAGTCGAATTCGTATCGTCGGTTGTTTCCGTCACAGCGGACCGTTAACTTCGGAAGCAATCGTAACAACCTTGGGTACGATACACCAGAGTCTGTGACTCGCCATGGACGTGTACCTGCGCCGTTCTGTCCAAAAACTAGCCTCGTTAATTCGTTCGCCGGCACGAGGAACTTTTGTTCCCCGTTCTTAGGTATAGAGGTTGTCCAATTCCGGTGGTAGCTTAGCCACCCATTCATACACCCGTTGTAGGCTCGAAAGGGTTAACGTTGCTTTACAGGTGTGACTGCGTCGCGTCCATGACTACATTTGTACCGACGCTTATGCCTCCCCGAGGCCCTAGATATTGGGCCATCAATGGCCAACTGGGGGATACCTTGACCGGTTCGGAGTTGGCAGAAACCAAACGTTGGGGTTGGTATGGTGCATGACAGAAACCCCGCGGTATACTGAAACCGGGAAACTATGAAATTAAAAGGCAGCAATTTCGGATGTTTCCTCGACAAAAGGTCATGCATGTAACCCAGTCGTCACCAGGGAGTCATAGCTTTCAGGCCTCAAGCCAATCTTGATTATTCCAAGGCATGGATTCGTTTCAGTCTCCGCTAGCGTACGCAGAGACGACGTGACATTGGCCGATTATGTCAAAGTTTCACTGCGCTGACTACCAATTGCTACAGACTCCACACCTCGAAACTTAGAGGCTGGTTACTCTCGAATGTGTAGCTCCTAACTTAGTTATTGGGCTACATTATACCCCCTAGCAAACATTAAACCTGAGGTGTTACAAGGGTGGTATCTTCGTCTACCGAAACTCGGCCAAAACCGTCAATGAATCAGCAGATCGAATTGTAGATTCAACAATTATATCTCCAGTGCCGTGCTACCTGCCATGAGCCGTAAGGATGGAGGTACACAAAGAGGGCTGTTACAATTTGGGCGAGCAAGCATCTTGAAGAGTCGATGACCTGGTATATGATCCATTTAAGGTTTTAGCTGGCGGAAATCGGTCGGTATATCAAACTCCCCCCATCCGACCCTTCGAGTAGCGCAATTTCGGCTTCCTACCTCATCTTATTACGGAGCGGATATAAAGACTGACATAGATGCCCGACTTGATAGCTGCCCAGGCTTAGAAATAATTGATCTGGAACGCTGTGCGACCAAGCAACTGACCTCTCCAGATACTTGCAGCGTAACAACCGTATTGATTGCCCCTGACAAGCTAGTGTGTTTTGTGATCACGTGCTGCCTCTAGAAAAGGGGTACATTTCGGAGTGTGACATTACCGTGAAGCAGCAGACTGGTGTTTATTAGCATATCGCTAACTAAAAGAATCAGATTCGTTGAATTTGACTGTACGGGTGGCTCGGTAGACTCGAGTAGATTGATCGTGCAGATCGTCTCCACCGCTTGTGCTCGATCTGCCATGAGTCTATTACGTCTTCTCTAGAGGTACTTCACGTCGAGACAGAAGAGACGAGAAGAACCTACGGTTAAAATCTAGAGTCTTTCGACGAACTCCAAAATAACACTCGTGGTGGCATGGACAACAGATCATGTCTATGTAGGGACGAGCAATTACTAAATTGTGGAGGGTGATGTGTGGCTATATATGGGCAGCTCCGCTAAACACATCCAACGTCCAATTGTATACGAAGTTAAGGCTGCTGATATTCGTGGCTACGTAGGATTACTATGACACCATCCCCACGTGTGATGTATTGACTAAATCACGGAGTGGAGATCCTTCGCCCACGGTGCAATTGTCTTAGGTAGTCACAGGTAGAGGTGGTAGGTACGCCGGAGTAAGTCCACCGTGACCGCCCTACGTGCTCAGGTAATACGCGTGCAGCGCAGGGAGGTGCAAGAGATAGATAAGCATTGTGAGGTGCTTAAGCCCAGGCTAAACCGAGCTAAGGTACGGCTAATCCGTAATCGTCGAGGACTCACCAGTCTGCAGTCTTTAGTGCCGCCTATTGTTATGCCCTGGGTGTTATGGGGCATACACCACGTAAAGGTGTAAATAATTCGCATTCGCAATGATGGAGATTATGTTAACTGCCTATAGAGAAGGGGCAGTCGATCTGTAATTGAATTCGGCGACTCCGTACCGGAACACAGTCTATAATGTCCGGGTATGCCTAAGAACCAAATATGCGGTCCACGCTTTGGTGTGGTGAGAAGTGACCTGGTCGGGAACTCATTTCGGTCAAGAGGTTGCGGGAGAAATTCTTGAGAGATATACACACAACCGACCCAGGCTCTCTATGAACCGTGCTGTTGCTAGCATAACCGGACTCGCTAAGGACCGAATCGAGAGTGGCGACCCATGATTGTTCGGCTGGTTATACTAATTCTCAAAATGGGGTCGCCGCCGCGCGTACGGACTGGAAATCTTAGTTGCTTCTAAAAAGAGCATTAGGCAATTCAAACCGTGACTCGAGAAACGGCGGATGGAGTATCCAAACGACACAAATTAGCAGTTAGCGACCTTGACTGGACACGTAAACTAGGATCCCATTCTACCTACCATAGGTCGTACAATACGCCATTGGCAAGCACGGTTATCACCTATGATCACCCGTCGATATCTACCGCGATCATAGCGAGCATATAGGCCCAGGACTAACCAGCAAGCTAACAGACGGCCGTTTGCGGTTCGGGCAGTTGGAGTGTATGCGGTCGGTCTCCTCATTTTCCGTGAAAGAGTAACAACGCACTGGTACTAAGCTACCCGTGTCGTCTCGTCATATCTCCTATTCAGTAAGGACATGGCCGGTTGGGTAATCAGCTAGGTTTTCGCAGTACCAAGCCCCATCAGTCTGACAAGTACCCTGTCGACTCGAAAGCTACGGGGCGGGTAGGCCTCTCCGTATGACCGAGGCCCAGGATGGTGCCGACAACCCGAGAATCAGACTAACCCTGCGGGTAAGGCCCCAATATAATTCTGACGGATCGACTCAATAACTTGAATACTTTCTGCGAGTCGTGAGCGAGTCCGCCTAATTAACAAAAAGATTTTCCCGGTATGAAATGCCCGTGGCCACCCACATCAGATGACCTAAATGTGAGCGAGGCAAAATCTGTCGTTCCAATTGAACTGTACAATCTGATTTCCTGGATTATTGGTGCAACTGAGGAACCAACACTGGCCCATTATGTTGATATTCCAGATGATTTGAACCTAAAAGTGATATGTATCTGTCAAGACATTGTGTATCTTGCATCTAAGGGTCGGAGGCAGACCCCTAAATCATTGTGTCTTGGTCTAACGGTTCGCCATTTAACAGGTTCATCACAAATTGTGTCACTTCTAAATAGACTAGGACATTGTGCAGCATGGGACACAGTTGTCAGTCTAGACACTAGCCTTGCCCAACTTCAACTAGTAGAGGGCAGAGACAAAATACCAAAGGGATTCTCAAAGAAGGTTCCTACAGTACTTGTGTGGGACAATATTGACTTTGGGGAGGAGACACTGTCAGGTCGTGGAACTACCC
Organism: Callorhinchus milii; assembly: GCF_018977255.1. NCBI lineage: Eukaryota > Metazoa > Chordata > Chondrichthyes > Chimaeriformes > Callorhinchidae > Callorhinchus > Callorhinchus milii. The sequence continues at coordinate 99,936 of NW_024704894.1, forward strand.
ACCACACAAATGGGATTATGCTGCAAAGTTCTGTAGTTGAACCTGTGTCAACAACAAACAGACAACCACTACAGAAGGGAAAAACCTCATTGAAAGTACCCCCTAGCATCCCTGTCGAACAGTACCATCAGTCTAATAGACAAGGACCACAGAACTTGTTTCATCAGGAAAGTGTTCCATTACAGGCGGACACATACAAATTGAACACGGTGTCTGCTGTACAAACTGAACTGGCATATGTTTTTGTAAAGTCCATAGATGCTGAAAGATGCACAATACCAAGCTGGACAGGTTTACATACATTACTTCAAGGTGATGGCACTCTGCAAAAGTCAGCACTGTATTATCTTCCAGTCATTGAGGCTTCACCGACAGAGATGTCAACAGTAAACACAATTCTGAAGCGAAGTGTCCAAATTTATAATCAGCTAGAACTGGACCATATAGTGTTAGTTTTTGACAAAGCTATATATGCCAAAGCTCAGCCAATCGTAGATGATGACTTTACTCAGCGTAAAGTGATTAGACTAGGTGAATTTCACACATGCATGTCCTACCTGAGCATTCTAGGAAAAAGGTTTGGAGATGCAGGACTGCAAGACATACTCATTGAGTCCAAAGTTGTTGCCCCAGGATCCATCAATGGAGTGATCAGTGGTCATCATTACAACCGCAGCATGAGGGCACACAAACTTCTGTATGAGAGTCTGCAACGCATGAGACTTCTCACCTTCTTAGATTCTCTGCCACAAGAGGAGAGATATGAGTGTCTGGATGTCATCAATGAGATCAAATGTGCATTCCCGGACAGAACAATGGTTGTTTTGTGTGCAAATGAGATATTTGACAAAATGTGTTCGAAATATGAAGACTTTGTTAAAAGAAGAAGTGCAGAAAACCCAACGTTTGCCTTCTGGAGTTCATACATCGACATGGTACAGATACTCCTTCTATTTGTGAGAGCAACACGAGAATCGGATTGGCAGCTTCACCTGTCAACAGTGCGCTTGATGATGGCATGGTTTTTTGCGTACGATCGTGTAAATTATGCTAGGTATTTATCTTCTTACTGGCTGGAAATGATCAATTTGCCCCTCACACATCCTTCTTGCCACAGTGAGCTCAGTGTTAAAGGCCAGTGGACTGTCCAACGTCAAAGTGTCCATGGATTTGCCTCGATTGCTTGTGACCAGGCCATTGAGCAAACATGCAACAGAGATTCCAAGACAAAGGGTGGTTGGACAGGGTTAACACAGAATCGGGCTGCAGTATATCGCTGGATATTGTCGCAACATGAAAGGGCTGCCATAGCAAGACAATGTGAGGCAATGGCAGGTAAATCTCCCGATATAAGGAAACGAAAAGACCTTGACAGCACACGAATTCATGCTGATGAAAGGGCTGTGACCAGAATAATTTCCACCCTAGATTCCATGCTGAATCCTTTTGACACACACCAAGATGGCATTGTGTGTCTTAGCTCTGGGACAGTAGCAGCTGAAGAAATCATGTGGGATTTGCTCGCAGCTCCGGAAAAGGGGGAAAATGCTGTCAAAGAGTTTATGGACCAAAGACTGTTATCACCATCAGTTGACATATTTGCTCCCATCAAAACACAAAAACTGAAGACCTTTAGTGACCAAGCAAAGACAAAGAAGAAATCTGCAGCAGGCAAGGAAGTGATTCTACGTGCCGACAAGAAACTATTCTCCAGATTACTCGTCATAGGTCAAAGTAGAAAAATTGACCTGCGGGAAATTCTGTCTTACTCCTTGGGAACTGTGTCATATCCTTTAGGCAGTGCTGATGGTTCACTTGCTAAAACAAACAAATCAGCTCTTATGGATTTATTGGAAACCAAAGGTGGAGACTGTTTAGTTGACAAAGTTCCGACAGATGGAGCTATTCTCTTTGATGGCATGGCAGTCATTCAAGCCATTCGGTCAATACCAAGTACCTTTGGAGAGCTTGCAGAGACCATACTGCAGTACATAGTCAAACTTGCTCTGAAACACAACTGTACACGGATAGACTTTGTGATTGACCAGTATCCAAAATGAGTATTAAAAACCTAGAACGGTCACGTAGAGCTGGTGGTGGTACACAACTGGTGAAAATTTATGGACGGGATCAGAAGACACCAACACAATGGAAAAAGTTTATATCAGATGGAACAAACAAAGAAGCACTGGCAGAATTCCTCTATGTTGTGTGGCGAGAGGCTGATCTTACCACTGTGGGAAAGGACTTAAGCTTGTACATAGCACATGGAGACCTGTGTCACTGCGTGACTGTAATGGAGGGTTTACATACTCTCAGTGCTGTTGAAGATCTGACATGTGATCATGAGGAATGTGACACCAGGGTGTTTTTACATGCACAACATGCTGCACAGGAACATCAAACTGTAGTCATCAAAGCCCTGATACTGATGTGGCAGTGATTGCTTTAAGTCTGCAGCCAGATTTACCATGTAGGTTGTATTTTTTCACGGGGTTGGCAACAAAACAAGGCTCATTGACTTAGCTAAGGTGTCGTCAGCTCTTGGCACAAGTGTCTGTTTGGCACTTATTGGGATCCATACCTTCTCAGGTTGTGACTCTACAAGTGCCTTTTATGGCAAAGGCAAAAGAAAGGCATTTTCTGTTGCTTGTGAGAAAGAGGAATATCTGACTGCTTTTACAAATCTGGGTAGCAGTTTTAACCTAGACCAGTCTACCTTTGAGCTACTTTGCACATATGTGTGCCACCTGTATGGCCAGTCATCTTTTTCCAGAACTATCCATGCCCCCGACAAGTGACGCCCTGTACCAACACTGCAAAAGGGCAAACTACCAAGCAGCCATAATGAGACATTCTCTGAAAGGTATAATGTGTGCCCCTTCACCCGTTGGCAATGGATGGCACCTCGAGGATGGTGAGTTAACAGTGACCTGGATGACTAGAAATCCTGCCCCTGAAAGTGTGTTGCAGGCAGTCCACTGCAGTTGCAAGCATAGCAAATGTGAGACTGGAAGATGTTCCTGTATGTCTGCAAGACTGTCTTGTACTGATTTATGTCGGTGCCAAAATTGTGCAAATGTTTCACAGGAAACAGAAGAAAGACCTACATGGGATGATGGCTCTGATAGTGATAGGGATGATACCGATGAGTAAATATGCGCTGTGTTATAATTTAAGGTGATTTTGAGCTGTAAAGAATCTGTGGTAGAATTGTAAAAAATTTGGCAGCATTCCAAAACAAGGGGACAGTGTAGCATTTCGAGTCATTTCAGCCAACTTGGGCCAAAGTGTGCTTATATTTGTATCTTTCTGTGATTACACAGTACCTACTGAAAATTTTGATGTACAAAACATCACAGTTTTGCTAAATTTAAAATGTTTATGTTTAATTTTGCTTAGTGCCAATCCGTGAAGTTGAAGCATATTTTCTACAAATTGCCATATTTCATGGTCTACATTCACACTTGAGTATATAATGCACCAAAACCTGTCTCAAGTGTTTAGGTACATGTATAAGTGTCAGTTTGAGAGATATTTGGTGTTGCTAAAATGTATATAAATAAAGTTACAAACAAAACCAGCAGCATAAGATTTTCGTTTTTTCCAATTCACAATTATATACATTTATGGATTTTGAAAAAAAACTGCAGGGTATTTTGCGGAGAACTTTTAACATAAAGTCGAAAATGGTTTTGTCTATGAAAAAATTCATTTAAAAAGTAGTTCCCAGGTGTGGGAACGAAAATTATTTTCTAGCCACTTTTTCCTAGTTCACCTTAAGGCCTATCTGTCCATTTGACTACGTCTAACAATTCAGAGACAAAATCATCAATCTAAATCATGAATGGAGAGCAAGCATATTGAGGTTATGGAAATGCTGTCTCATTGTGGGCTCCCACAAGTCCATTGAACCATTAAAGTGCCCCTTACCACATCATCATGTGTGTATCCTTACAGTTAATTTGATCGTGTTAAAAGTGCAGGCTTTAGTTTAAGTAAATGAAGTATTTGACCTTAGTCATTAACGCCCAGTCACCCAGAAGGAAACACATTACTCGCCAATAAAAATGTGTGACGCGAATATGGCAGAATTATGCAAAAGTATTTTTAATGTTCTTTTGCATAATTTAGTAAAATGCTTGCAATTAATCTCAATTATATTTAACAGTAACACATTAATGCAATCGGTACTAAACTTACAATTGTAATTCCAAATTTAGAACACACCTCTTACATAAGTAAATAACAAAAAATGGATAGCTCCAAATTAAGATTAAAAATGGATAGGATGACGGACACTGCATTCTTATGGCGTGAGAGAATGGCTCTGGCACGGTGAGTGAAACTGGTAACGTAGAGCAATTTGAACACGCACTTATTATAACAGTAAGTCATTGTTAAGAACAGTAGAGCAATTTGAACACGCACTTATGACAACAGTACGCTATTGTTAAGAACAGTAAGATGTGGGTGGGGGCATTGCACCCTTTGTTGTGGTAAAGTTATTGTAAAGAAACATTGACTGTACAACGAGTAATTCTACCACACGCGTTTATATTGGAAGATGTTACTTTGTCTGAAAAACAATGTGAGGTGAGGTGGGCCAAAAGGGGTGATGAGGGGAGGGGGGCAAGTAGGGAGAAGGTGGAGGATGAGAGATCTATTGTTCGTATGTACGGTGTGTTGAGCTTCCTTCGCACCGTATGTAGACAACCGTGTTAATCGGAGGTTCGGGGGGAGGTCAACAAACTGAACACAAATGGCAGTACTAGGAGAAATTAGTTTTCAATCTAGATTTAAAAGTGCATATCTCCAGTGGCTTCCTAATATGTTCGGTATGTGTGCGGAGGGAAGAGAGTCAACATAAGTAATCTTGAGGATTAGCTTTTGTCTCATGTTTGATGAGAGGGCGTATTGCACTTGTATGGCCTAACACAGCGTTCTTCATTTCAAGGCCCGCGGGCCACTAGCGGCTCTGGTGGCCTCACGACAATACACAACGTGTGACAACACTCCATATTATCGTGCTGTTAAACACAATGGTTTCAAATGTGTGGCGGACCTCACACCGGTGAGGTCGTGTCGGTGAAAATGGCCACCCTCTGAATATTAGTGAAGAATACTGCTCTAACAGGATTGCTAAGGCACTGTGAAACTAATAGGTGGAAGTTTGTCTCCTATACTGATGATTTTCCTATAAAAATTCGAATGTGCTCCATATACACCTACTTCATGCCCTCTTCTGCAGCTGTTTAACCATCACATTATCATGTAATGTGCAGCGTGTTTGGATGGTCTAGTTAAAACTTTTGTCAAAATTGGACAAAGCTGATAGATGCAGCAAAGTAAGATCAATGGTCACATTGAAAAAAGTATCTGCATTCATTGTAGCAGCTGCATATGTTTATTAGAGATAGACACATTTGTAAACAAGCCAGAAACATGGGCAAGACATTGGAGCCCTTCTGTGTCCAGACCCGCTTCTGTATCGCAGTGACAGATTCATCTGTTTCGATTTAAAGCTTTCGTGACTGCAGCGATTCATCTTCTTGGTTCTTTCGGTAAAGTCACGTAGAATGGAAATAATAAATAATAAAAATAAAACATAATAAATTAATTCTCACGACGTTTCGACTCTGTCTCCTCGACAGACCTGTTCTCCACCTGAGGACGGCTGCTTGCGTTGTGGCCGAAACGTCGTGAGAATTAATTTATTATGTTTTATTTTTATTATTTTATTATTTCCATTCTACGTGACTTTACCGAAAGAACCAAGAAGAAGATTAATCTGTTCTTGTGGAGTTGTCTATAGATGTTAAATTGTCTGTCTATCTATCCAACCTGTTTGTCATTTCATAGTTTTGCCCAACATCTGCTCTTGTCATTTTGCGTAATGAGTTTAAACCTCTGAGGAACCATATTTCAAGAACGTTTCGAATTATTAATAACTTTATTTTTGCCATTACTTTTAGATGTATGCATTTAAAATTTGCATATTTTTTAAAGCTAGGGCTGGATGGACTAGGCGCGATGGTGGATGTTTTTTTATGGCGTCTGGAGTATGATATGACAGGAAAGATCGGGTTTGAGAACTGCATGAAACGCAGAACCTTTGTTGGCATGAGCCAGCATTACATTCCCTTGTGGTAAAGCACTGAGCTGGCCCCACTGAGGTCCGAAGTTTGAATCTGGTTAGTTGCCTGTGATTAAATCAGGCCCCACAAGTCTAGAGAATGGAACTAAACAACACGATTTAAGTTCTGCTATGGAGATAGAGCTCATCAGGAACATACTGTGAGTGCAGCAGTCTTCCATATTTCAATGTGTAGTGACATCGCGGACACCCCGTATATGTGGGTGTAGTACCAGCCCTAGAGGGGCTCGTTCGCGCTGATAGAAGCGCTGAGTGGCACCACGCTCGGCGTGCAGTGCTGTCCCCTAAATGAGGGGGTGTGAGGTGCCGGCCATGAATGGGGTTAATGTAGACCATGTCACTCTGGTTGACCCGAGAAGGCACGTGACAGGTAAATCTACACAGGGGCTCCAAGTGGGGGTTAGGGGTGGTCACGTGTCGGGGAGAGATCCTGCTCGAGGATTCGAGAAGGTGCTCGTGGCCAAGGGCAGAGCCAGCCACGACCAGTGAGGATATAAGCCGGGTCCCCAGAGGAACCGGGGTTTAGCGTTGCTGTTGTTATCCTGAAGATCTACGTTCTACGTCCGAGAAGAGTCACCAGCACGTGGACCTGGCCCCAAGCGGGGCCTGTCCATTGTAGCTACTCCCAGTGTAATTAGTGTAGTTAGCCTGGTGGTCCACCACCATAGATTGTTATCTGGTAAACGGGCAGTTACCCCGTGTGTTGGCATCAATACATTTGTTGCCTCCAAGGAGTACGTCTGCGACTCAGCTGAATCCACTACAATGCATTAATTTCAGTACATTAACACATATTACACTAGAGGTTAGTTGCTACATACTATAGTGACGACTGGACACATCTTTATATTAGATGTGATTCTCCAATTCAGTTGGCTAAACACCGCTCTGAGAATTAAACACATCGTTTGAGTGTCGTGCAACAAATATCACCCTCACACAGTTGAGGACAGAAAGTGAGAAGTGCTGCCCTCTACTGTGTGGACCAGAGGTCACTTGAAGAAATCTCAGAGGTAGCTCTGTGATATCCACTTCCTGGGCCGTTCTTAAACATAATGGTTGTAATGCTTGTCTACTTCGTCTCGTGACATGACGCCAATGCTGCCTCATTGCATTCGTTCTCAGAATACCTCACTAGAAAGTAACGGGCATAACACTGTGAAAAGGTTGCTAAGACTAAGAGGTTTTAAAGTGGGTCTGTTCTTTAATCTATTGACCCAAATTGGATTTCAATGGATTTGGCTTTAAAAGCACTGCATTTTCAGGAGTATGATCGATGTTAACAACGTTATTGTAAGGTGCAACTAAGAATGTTTACAGGTCATGTTTCATACTTCAATTGTGAGCTTTTTTCTCTCGTGGTGAAGTTAATCTTTGCGTTAACCTTTAGTTACGGACGCTGTGCTGCATAACCTCAGCATGTCCCACAGAATAAAAAGCAATGCTCAGAGGATTACATTTTTATGGTCACGAGATTTGTATTGGATTTTTATTTTGAGAATCATAACATATTTAAAGCGCGTTCGTATACAAATTCACACTGCATAATTATTGTATTTTTTTATTCAGTTTCAATAATTACACAATATTAATTCCATATAGCTAACATGGAACATGGTACACAATCGGTATTTATATCCTGTAATGTTGAAGACATAATTCAAAATTCCAAAACATAAGTGGGCTTGGGAAAGACACGTTGCTATGTATGTTGAACTTCATTTGCACCGCACACAACCTACCGTGCTAATCGGGGTGGGGGGAAGGACAACAAACTAAACACAAATCTGTTCTAAAGAAGTTAGTTTCCAATCTAGATTTAAGAGTGCATAGCTCCAGCGATTTTCTAATATCGGTAGGAAGGTCGTTCCTACCGATATTAGCATCGCATCCGTAAGCACACGATGCAGTGACCGTCCTTTTTGATGGCTAACCAAAAGCCGTTGCGAGGATGACAGGAGTTTGCGTGATGGTTTATTCTCCTTAGCGAGATCAGCAAGGTATTGTGGTTCAAGCTCGAAGGGATGATGGCCGATGGTCAAGAATATTGATGGAGTGGCAACCAAGGATTGGAACTCATTCAAACAAATGTCCAGCGAGGATGACATCAGGTCGTGCGTAGATTATCGGTCGATTGTTAAATCGCAGAACCGTTAGAGATGGTGATTCATGGCTTTGGGGAGGCTGATTACGATACTGGACGTAGTTATGCAATTGAAATGGTCAATGCTGCTACACATCTGCATACCTTTCTAATCCACACGATTTACCTGTATTCTTGTAGAGGGAAATTGAGTTTTGGTTTTCTGCTCCATACAGCATACAGCCGTTTCAATATGAGCAAAAAAATCATACGGCCAGATTAAAAAAAGTCGTGGGACAGCTTTTTTTGTTATTCTGACGATTAGCGATCCTCGTAGTGGCCAACAGCAGCCGAATCATTGTCGCCACCTGTGTTGGTGACAATACATTTCGTAAAGCATTTCTGTTGAGGATTCCCTGAAATTTTTACAAACAGGATTGGGATGTACATGAATGATAGTGTATTGTTAACCCTTAATCATTGTCTGTGTTGATCGTTGTACATTTACAACATGAGTGTTTGTGCATCCACATATAGAGCAAGCAGCAGCATCAGCATGCAAGATCACATGATACGTAGCATTATTGACACCAATTATCAACATTGATACGTAAACAATTTTTTTTTATTAACATAATTTTTTTCTATTTGTTTGTATTTCTCCCTTGTGATGGAACTTTGTAGGCTGAACGTTGAGCTTTACAAAAGCACAGGGTGACTAATAAGACATGAATGCATCTGGACATACAGACATTTGACAAAGTTTGGGATTATTTTTACTGCTATTAATCATTATAAATACATGAATGTGCTATATGTGACTCGTTGCAATAATTTGCGTTTTCAGTTGAGATGAGTGGGTTATGATGGGTATTTGTGAGTACATTATCTCATTTCGATTTAAAGCTTTCGTGACTGCAGGGATTCATCTTCTTGGTTCTTTCGGTAAAGTCACGTAGAATGGAAATAATAAAATAATACAAATAAAACATATTATTTCCATTCTACGTGACTTTACCGAAAGAACCAAGAAGATACATTATCCCATTTAAACTCGGAGGAGCACCGCGAAGGGTGCTGTGCTGGTTTGCAAGTCGCCCTCTTGTGGAAAGAAATTAGAACTCAATGTAGAAGCTAAATCGGACTGCTCTACTGTTATAGTAATACCTCGATATGCGAATATTCGATAAACGAAGTTTCAGTATAACGCACTTTGGATGTATTGCCATTATATTAATGGGGGGGGGGACCCCCAAAGTAAAGTAATAAATAATTACACTGAAATTAATAGGTAATAAAATTACTCTCATACTCTGATGGTGCAGCATTGTCTTTGAGTTGTGTGCCTTTTGGCGTCATCTGGTCCAAGACCATGTGAGACTAGGCTCTAAGAAAATCTGTCTCGGGTGTGAAACAATCAATTTCAAGGACAGTGCACATTATCAGAGTTGTGTTTTTTGTATTTATTCCGACCGCAGATATTGTGGTCAATGCAAACATGACTCCTTGTGAAAAAGGTGTCAGTTTTGTTGCCAGATAAAATGGTAAAAAACCAATGATCATATTTTGCTCCTGGCAAAGGAGGTTCCAATGGTGTAAATGTTTACCCCGAGCTCTCATACTCTGATGGTGCATTGTCTTTGAGTTGTGTGCCTTTTGGCGTCATCTGGTCCAACACCATGTGAGACTAGGTTCTAAGAAAAGCTGTCTCGGGTGTGGACCAATCCATTTCAAGGACAATGCATACATTATCAGAGTTGTGTTTTTTATTTGCATTCCGACCGCAGATATCAGTTATCATGTTATAAGTTATTCAATATACTCGGTTTTGACATACGAACGAAGCTCCAGCAAGGCATCTCTTGCATATATTGAGGTGTGACTGATGTGTTTTGCGCCAGTTCACATTGGAGCATTTTCTTTTCCAATTTTGACAAATTGTACAGATACGAGTATGTCCATGATCAACATAGGCAAATCTCCAAAACGGTGCCATTATGCCACTGTTTCACGATGTGAATTTGCTTTTTTTTTATATGGCCAAGGAATGAGTATTGGTTAACAGAAAACATCGGATATTGTATTTTCTAATTATTTTAAATATCAGAAAAAGATTACGAGTAGGGCCATTTTGGATTTGCATGGACTCTTATGTCCTGTACTTGTCTAGGATTTTGGTTTTGGACCAAATATTGCAAAACTGTTATCTTAATTTTTCTTAAAATTTAAGTCTTAACATATTGACAGTAATCTATTGCATTGTATCTGGGACGAAAATAATTGAGAACAGTTAGTAAAATTAATTATATTATGACAATGTTTTTCAGATGTTCGTAAATCTGCTGCACAATACAGAAAATTGAACCCCATCAAAGGGTTTTATTGGTAAAATAAAATCCCTAACCATAACAATGATGACGAAGTGGCAGCCAGAGAAAGGAACGCGTCTCATAGTACGTCCACGGAGGAGATGGAGTGATGAAATCACCTTGTGTGCAGGTGCTCGGTAGATGATTACATCACAGGATCACAATAGATCGTGGTGGTATGGGGAGGTCTTCATCCAGCAGTGGGTTAACCATGGTGGGTGATGAAGAATACATAAATAACAATGTATTTATGTATTGTTCTAGGTCTGTGGTACAATATAATATGAGTGAGCTCTTGCATGGCTAGATACATTATAAATAGCCTCCTGACATTATAACATTTAGTCTGACCTGATACTTCAAGTGCTCCCACCTGGCACCGATTCTGAACAGTGTAGTCATCGGGTGTAAAACGTGGTCATTTAAGTGGGTAATGTTTTAAACATGAAACTTTTAAAAACGTGTTATTTTTACATGCGTTTAACTTTCATGTTCTATTCAACACAAAATATACATTTTCTTCAATGCTGTTAAATATTATGACAGTTCCCCCAAAATCACACGTACTCAAATGGGAAATAATGTATAAAATAAACTACCAAGGGATCGTCCATAAATGACGTCACGCACCTAGGGGGGGTCAGACATTTGTGACGATGTGTGACGAGGGGAGGGGGGTTGAGAAATGTGACGTAACATCAAAATCCGCAACTTTAAAAAAATATAGACAACACGTTCTACTTAATTAAATATACTTTTTAGTAAATGTTTTCTCCTACAACATCCGAGTGCAGTGCCACTGTAGTAAGTAGCGGAGGAGACGATGTCGAAGTTGAGACACACTGTTTATTAACTCCGGGACAGATACAATAGTTGAAGGGGTATCGGCCCCTTCACCCGTACTATGGGAAACCCACCCTAGTACTAAGCCCTCTGTCCTGTCCCCCAGTCCTCCTCTACTGGGCTACGGGAGGCTGACTGATCTGGCCCTGGCAAGCACAGATCTCGGCACCAGCTAACCAGCCTTGCCCTGACAAGGGCAGCGGTCTGGAAGCTCCTGGGCCGCGCCACTGGCTTACCCGGCTCGGCCCTTATAAGGACGGCGAGACCGGGGAGTCCCAGGGCCTAATCTCCGAGTCTTGGATCTTCACTGGTCAGCTTCGTGTCGAACTGAACTCGAGCTCTTTGGGTTCCACCTTTTATAGGATCGCCTCCAAGGGCTGGGGGCGTGGGCAATAACTGATGCGGACGTCGGTGTGACCACCCGTGTATGTGAGTGCCGACAGCCCTGTGTTTGTTGTCCGCTGTTCCTCCCGTAATAACCCCTACACCACATTAAATGCGCACTACAATGACAATAGTTTAAAGCGATTTTAAGCATGTTTAATTTTTTTTGGAGGGTGGGGGCAGAGCTTTGTGACGTCATATTTGAGGGGGGGGGTCTGACTTTTTGTGACGCCGTGTGACGAGGGGGGGTCAAAAATCGCGTGACGTCATTTATGGACGGCCCCCAATAAAAATGGCCTGAATGTGATGGTGTAGATACACTGTGATACTTGCTGCTGATGTGAAGATCAAACTTTGTAAAAGCTTCCCATTTGTCAATTCCCCCCCCACCTCCGTACACTCTTTGAGGAGCAGCTTTTCTGGCATGACCTGTTGCAGTGCAGCAGGACGTCTTTGGTATTGCTTCCCGGTGAGCAAAATGTGCAGAGGTTTATTTTTCTCACGCCACTGCGATAACCCTCTCAAGTCAGCTCATCTACTGCGCCAGGATACAAGGTAATATTAGCTTTATGTATTTTACGGTAGTGCCTGGAGTGTGTGCTCAAAGAACAACACCGAACGTGATTCACAAATGGGGCATGGGATGTTAGAAATGGCCGAGTGGCTTGTTTTGTTATGGTGTCCCGACGTGACCTCACTGATGGATGTGCCCGGGAGAGAGAGGTTGATTCGTTGCAACGAAAAACAGCGTTTTACGTTGAATACGAAACAGTGCTTTGTGTCTTGATTTTGGTATAGCAGGTTAACTTTATATTTGGTTGACATTGAAGTAAATCACTTTACAGTTTCCTCAGCTACTTCAATGTCAACCAAATGTAAAGTTAATCTGATTGCTACATTCAACCTCCTGTCAAAAAATAAACCAGAGCCACACATTAAAAGTTAGATGTTAACAAGATTGTTATCAATCAGAGTAACAGCCCAATTTCCGACAGCCTAAAATCGGTACTAGCTAAAGGGTTAAATTTCGCAGTCACCCCAAAACACATCCCAGTGGATGATTTCATTGCCTAGGTCGACGTATCCCTAAGAGATTTGGGACACATCCTGGCAGACGTTGCAAGATCTGAAATCGCTGCTATCCTCAAAAACGCTAAGAAACCCATGAGCAACATCAGCAAGGACGAGCATTTTTAACTCGCTCAATGAAAAAGAGAGATGACATTGTCATCCTCTCAGCTAACAAGGGCAATGCCACTGTCATCATGGATGAAACCACTTACAACAACAAAATTCAGGACCTTCTTAATGATGGCAGCTATACCAAAATCAATAGAGATCCTACCAACCGCATGGCTACGAAAACCAACAATATCATCACTAATTCGACTTCTCCAATCGAACCGACCAAGCAGCTCTCTCTAAAATCTTCTGCTGCTAAACCACACAGATTTTATGGCCTTCCAAAAATCCATAAAGAAGGTACTCCGCTCCGTTATATCGTCTCAACCATTAACTCACCCACCTACAAACTGGCCCGATTTCTGTTGAGACCCTGCTTCCTTTCACGGGCAAGACCACCTCAGCTGAACTTAACTCAGCTCACTTGGGTTGTCTAATCAAGGACATCTCACTATCTCCAGATGATTTTCTTGTTGTTTCGATATAGTCTCGCTGTTCACCAAGGTACTTGTACCTGACACCATTGCAATAATTGAAGACTTGGTTTAACAGGCACTGAATCCTGATGTACCAACTTCGGTGAGGCATTGCCTTACCAACGCTTACTTCACCTGGAATAGTACATTCTACAAACACAATGAGGGTACCCCAATGGGTTCTCCCTTATCGCCAGTGGTAGCAAATGTTTTCATGGAGAAATTTGAGACAGATGCCATCCAGAAATCTATGCTACGTCCTTCCTTGTGGGAGAGATACGTAGATGACACGTTCATCATCTGGCCACATGGCCTGCCAGCACTGAACCAATTTTTAAACCACATCAATTCCATACACCCATCCATCAAATTCACCATGGAAGTGGAAAAGGATGTGCAAGCTACCATTCCTGGATGTTTTGATCGAGAAGAGACCTGATGGCTGGTTGGGACAATCGGTCTACAGGAAAGCCACCCACACGGATTCCTATCTAAAGATTGATTCCCACCACCATCCAGCCCAGAAGAATTCCCTCATCAAAACACTACACCATAGGGCCCATTGCATCTCCAACCAGCACCACCTATCCAGTGAACTGGAGCACGTATGCCAAGCCCTCAAGATGAATGGATATTCGGATCGCACAATCCGCAAAGCTGTATCCCAACCATAGGGAGAGAACCATCTGAGGACCCAATCAAAACCATCACCTTGCCATACATAGCAGGGGTTATCAAAAAGATTTCCAAAATTTTGAAAAACACAAGATCCAGGTTCGATCAACACAGTACACAAAATCCGTGATTTGATCCCATCTGTGAAAGATGTGATTCCTGACATGCAATACCCTGGTGTCTACAAACTGATGTCTACAAACTAATTGTGTCTGTGGTAGCAGTTACATTGGGGAAATGAAACGACATGTCTCGGACCGTGTTCACGAACACAAGGCTGATTTGAAACATGGCAGAACCAATACCTCTGCCGTTGCTGATCACTATTTGAACGTGGTGGGCTCATACGATATTGTCTTTTCCCAGATCAAGGTACTCTGCAAACCTTCGGGCTACCATCAAATTCCCGGGCCCTAGTCGAGCTCGGCCCTCGCCGAGCTTACATTTACATTTACAAGCAAATTTCCGGACCCTAGCCGAGCATACAATAACATTAGCTGCCCCGCCCATCTCTAAATCTTTTTAAACAGCCTGCTTCAGCAAATATCCTCCTTTTATTCACCTGAAGACGATTTCGTGTGTTGCAATCGAAACGTCGTGATCTATTATTTTTTCTACCTACGTGACTTTACCGAAAGAACCTAAGAGTATTATTCTAAATTACATTTGAACATACTCTTTGGTTTTTTCAATAAAGTCACGTAGATATAAAACAAAATAAATTAAACTGCTGAGGCGGGCCTGCCTCAGCAGTTGTTTCGTGCTGTTGCTGTCGCACCTGATGACGGACGCTTGTGTTGCGCCCGAAACGTCGTGATTGAATTTATTTTGTTTTATATCTACGTGACTTTACCGAAAGAACCAAAGAGTATGGATCCCTGCAGTCACAAAAACTTCAAATCTACATTTGAACAATTATGTGTATTTGGCAATGAAAGGTACATGCTTACTTTGGCCAATGGCAATTACTCTTATCGTAAATGTACGCAATATGGTCAAGTCAACACCGTGCTTTATTTTATCAGGATGTCTCCAGGCGTGCCATCCCTGAATTTAAATGTGTTTTGAGAGCTCTCCAATGTGTATTTTAATTGGTACGCTCACCTCATAACTGGGCCCAAAGAATTTTAATAAAGTGCATGTCCTTGTAAATGCAATACGATTTTTTTGTTCCATTAGATGATGGTTAGAGGAAGTACAATTTTTATTCCAGATTCCTATTTGTATTGTGCTGTTTAATGCTTCATTATTTTAAAATATTAATGCTTAATAAAATACTACAGTTTTTTTTTACTTTTACCCATAACATAAAAAAATTAACTGATAAGCAAAAC
>NW_024704895.1:0-76339 GCF_018977255.1 Callorhinchus milii
CTTCGTGCACAAATTCTACCTCAATAAATGTATTGTATTATGAATTAAAATACCGTTATTGAACAATATACATATCAGTGAGAGTGAATAATTATTGTTTATAATTATTGCGTCATCAGAAAATTTTAGATGGTTACTATTATTTGTATTTGCGTGATGAATGATTTTATATTTGCAATATCATTTTGGGAAAACAACTTATTTGTAGAAAGCGTATTTCCTTTCCTGACTCCCCTGCTGATAAGATGTTGTTTCTTTAGACAATCTCAACATAGCCATTCCATTCTTGGAAATCATTATATATTTAGGGGTGCTATGAGACATCTCCTTTACCAGTGGCAAAATATAGTAATAGGTTTTTACCCTTTCAACTGGTACAAAAACTGACACCTTTATAGAAGGCATCATGTTTGCAATAACCACAACACAAGCAGTCAAAATGCAAACAAAAAGAAACAACTCTGATAATGATAATGATATGCACTGTCCTTGAAGTTGATTGGTCCACACCCGAGACAGCTTTTCTTAGAGCCTAGTCTCATTGGTGTTGGACCAGATGACGCCAAAAGGCGTACAACTCAAAACAGTGCACTGCCAGAGTATTGAGAGCTCGGGGTAAGCATTTACACTATGAGAAATCTCCTTTATCAGTGGCAAAATATAGTAATAGGTTTTTACCCTTTCAACTGGTACAAAACTGACACCTTTATACAAGGTGTCATCTGGTCCAACACCAGTGGAGACTAGGCTCTAAGAAAAGCTGTCTCGGGTGTGGACCAATCAACTTCAAGGACAGTGCATATCATTATCATTATCAGAGTTGTTTCTTTTTGTTTGCATTTGACTGCTTGTGTTGTGGTTATTGCAAACATGATGCCTTCTATAAAGGTGTCAGTTTTTGTACCAATTGAAAGGGTTAAAAACCTATTACTATATTTAGGGTGATTTACCAGACCTTGGATGACTGCACCAATTTATGCTGAGGCAAATTCCTTGTATAGTCTGTAAAGGTTAGACATTTTTGAATGTTTGAGTTATCAGTATTTTTCAGAATTACTATGTGGTCAAAGGTTGAAAACCCTTGGATAATGAACGTCATAAACTTCCATAAACTAAGCTTAATAAACCTAATAAAGAAGTTGGCTTCAAGATGAATATAAGTAACTAGGGGTTGTTCTTGGGCACCTATGGCGCCCCTCAGAACCATTTACGGCCTATGGCCAGGAAAGTCACACAAAAATTGCACATGAACGACGCATTCACGCAAGTGATCCGTTTTTGAAGTTTAAAAATGAAACATCTTTGAATTGTATTATGTTTTTGAATTAGATCATTTTATTTATTCATTAAAAGCTTATATCATTTTACATCTGGAAGACTTAATTGAAAAGGACATTTCGTGTGAATTTTCTCTCGTCGTTAAGTAGATGGCCTTCCTGGGGGTTCGGTTCGATGTGGACTTTCACCTGTTTGGGATTGCGGGATCGAGATGAGGCGATAAAGAGCTGGCCGTGCGAGAAGACCGCCGTCTGCAGATAGATTCCAACATAATCGAACGTCTGTATCTGCGCCTCCATCGTTCATGCAGGGGGCGCGTAGCTTTGCAGCACCCCCTGCATGAAAACGATGGAAAGTGCAGCGATCATCACAGATAGATAAAGTTGTACGCTTTGATAAGAGTATATCAGAGTATGTAGACTTAGGGAAATTACATAGGATGGACCAGGATCCAAATGACGAAATAAAGAGAAGGCTGAAGGGCTTTGGAAAACTGAACTTCTAAATAAAATTCAACATGACCAAGGGCCTAAAGGAGAATGTTTTAATCACCTGCTAACATGGACAGCGACAAAGAAAATGGAACAAAATATTTAAAAAATGTGCAAAGAAGCATGGAGACGTGCCGCTTGCAAAGAAGAGGCACATGTGTGTCGTGGCATAGAATAAGTAATGTAGCAGCATAGCGCTGGCTGTTGGCGGGGAAGGGGATCTGCGGCTTACAGCAGCCCTGACGTTAGCAGGCCAGGTTATACACCAGAGGGGGATCTAAGGGAAAGGTCACAGAAGGGGCACACGAAAAACCCGCTGGTAGGTTCTAGAAAGGGGGCGTGGCTGACAGTATAAGGGCCCTGTAGGGGACCTTGGGGTTGTTGTGTGGAGTGGGATCCCCGTCATGCTGCTGAAGTCTTCGCCACCATTCTTCTCATTGTCTTCACCATTCTTCTCATTGTCTTCACCATTCTTCTCATTGTCTTCACTATTCTTCTCATTGTCTTCACCATTATTCTCATTGTCTTCACTATTCTTCTCATTATCTTCACCATTATTCTCATTGTCTTCACTATTTTTCTCATTGTCTTCACCATTATTCTCATTGTCTTCACTATTCTTCTCATTGTCTTCACCATTCTTCTCATTGTCTTCACCATTCTTCTCATTATCTTCACTATTCTTCTCATTGTCGTCACCATTCTTCTCATTGTCTTCACTATTCTTCTCATTGTCTTCACCATTCTTCTCATTGTCTTCACTATTCTTCTCATTGTCGTCACCATTCTTCTCATTGTCTTCACTATTCTTCTCATTATCTTCACTATTCTTCTCATTGTCGTCACCATTCTTCTCATTGTCGTCACTATTCTTCTCATTGTCTTCACCATTCTTCTCATTGTCTTCACTATTCTTCTCATTGTCTTCACTATTCTTCTCATTGTCTTCACTATTCTTCTCATTGTCTTCACTATTCTTCTCATTGTCTTCACTATTCTTCTCATTGTCTTCACCATTCTTCTCATTGTCTTCACCATCTTCCTTGTCATTGTCTCCGTCTTCACCATCTCGGAGTGCCACCAGTCAGGCAGCCTGCCAACTGTCCTGACTGAGTAACGTTACCGACACTAGACATACTAATTATAAAGTGTTAACCCCGATGGTGCTTATTACTAAAGAAGCGCCTCCAACTCTTATTCGTCTCCGAGTTAGTCACTACACATGTACCAGAGAACACGTGCAAATTGGAGACGTTATGTCGAGTGTTAAGATAGCAAGTGGGTTTGGGCAGGCCATATTGCTAAAATAATTAATGGCCAAGGTCAAAACGATGACACCGCAGACTGTATATTTTGAGATCGTCTTGTATGCAGGTATGTGACTCTGAGGGATGATGATGGCTTGGGGAAGCCTTCATCTGGCAGTGGATAAATCTTAGCTGATGTTGCCGATGCATGATTTAAATGATAAAAAAATATTATTATTCACCAACAAATGTATGACTACGGCATCTGCGTTCAGCGGTGCACTGGAAGCCTGGCAACCTGAGTTAAATGTTGCTCCTCGGCCAACATTAGTGGCGAGTGATATCCGAGTCAGTCCTAAGGCACTATTTCCCTAGCCCACAATGACCAGTGTGGTGAAGTATGACCAAACAACCCACGCGGTATGGGGAGGGCTTCAGCAGTGGGTTGAAAGAGAGTTTTACATTTCTATAGTAAAAACAAGTATATTGTACACATTTTGTTGAAAACAAATCAAAATAAACATTTTTTTCCACCCCACAATGACTTTGAGCACAGTTATGCAGAAGCTATGGTGTGCATACTTATTTGATGCATATACGTTTTCTTGACAATGTACTAAATAACGACGTGCATGGCCATATCCGCATCATTGGTGACCTCTTGGGGCTAAGTAGGATAACGGTGTCAAGCCCGTATTTAAAATGTATCCTGCCCATGCCATCATCTGCAGATCTATATGGTATTCGTCGAGCCAGCAGCTCACAGATTCACCTCTGCCTTTTCACCTTTATCAACATGTGCCATTGGTAAACACCATGTGTCTCCATGCTCCCTTTTAAATGTGTCCGATAAATGCATCACGGCAGTCTGAATAATACAACAGTGGCTGGAAAGGCTGTGGTAAAAATGCCATTCTCTTCACCTATCTTCAAGTGCTAAAACAATTTCCGTGCAGAGGAGAGCTGTTGGAACTTACAAATCCCCCCCCCCTTTTGTGAACATTTCAAGGCTTGTATTTTTTTATTAAATGATAACTCATCAGACCAGTTTTAATATCAAACTATGAGCATTAATGACTCATTAAACGTTCCTTTTCAGTGAGAGTAATGCCTGCCGAAACCCTCTCTTTTGGATGCGAGGCTCATATGGCGACACGATGGCTCCTTGAGACAGACAGTTGTATTACTCTGCACGTGCCAGACGAAGTCGTGCGAGACTTTTACAAGAAACCGTGTGCTGGTGTAGGCAGGCAAATGGAGAATGGAGCCTGCGCTCGATTAACATCAAGGACCATGACCAGATGAAGGGTTTTCTTGGCACCCCTGTTTTCTATGAAAAAAAGTGGATGGAGAAATAGGAGCAATGAAGATTATGCATTTAGCTTGGTCATAGGCCTGGGTGCAAAGGAGAGAAATTACATGTATTATACCCCGATTTACAATTGTGTGTTTTATACAGCACAGTAGATTTTCCAAACTTCTCCCAGTTTTACATTATTTACAGCATTTCGTTATCTATATATATAAAATCGCGAATCTGTCTGTCTGTCTGTGTGTGTCTGTGTGTCGCCGGACCATACGCAGTTTCATTGGACGCCGGTTGCCCCTGGCAACGAGTAGCGACGCCTTCGCCGCTTTCATTGGACGGCGGTTGCCCCTGGCAACGGGTAGCGACGCCTTCGCCGCTTTCATTGGACGGCGGTTGCCCCTGCCAACGGGTAGCGACGCCTTCGCCGCGGGGTGGACGCCATTTTTAATTCCCGTTAAAAATAGGCGCACGCATTAACACGCGACTCTGACGTAAATTCATCAAAGTTTCACGTCCTCTTCACTCCCCCCCCCACCACAATGTGTGCAATTACTATTATAGGGTCGGTAGATTATAAAATTATAGCGATTAGACAGTATTATTGTAGCGCGGGGGGGGGGGGGGGGGGAACGGCACCCGTACCCTGCCTCAGCCGGGTGGGAAAATCAGGCGATGCCGGAGGCTCTGCACGTGCTAGGCCTCGACACCCACCACACGACTCTGAGGTAAATTCATCAAAGTTTCACGTCCTCTACAGAGTGGTGAGGGAGGGAGAGCGGTGAGGGAGGGAGAGCGGTGAGGGAGGGAGAGCGGTGAGGGAGGGAGAGCGGTGAGGGAGGGAGAGCGGTGAGGAGGAGAGCGGTGAGGGAGGGAGAGCGGTGAGGGAGGGAGAGCGGTGAGGGAGGGAGAGCGGTGAGGGAGGGAGAGCGGTGAGGGGGAGAGCGGTGAGGGGGGGAGAGCGGTGAGGGAGGGAGAGTGGTGAGGGAGGGAGAGCGGTGAGGGAGGGAGAGCGGTGAGGGAGGGAGAACGGTGAGGGAGGGAGAGCAGTGAGGGGGGAGAGCGGTGAGGGAGGGAGAGCGGTGAGGGAGGGAGAGCGGTGAGGGAGGGAGAGCGGTGAGGGAGGGAGAGCGGTGAGGGAGGGAGAGCGGTGAGGGAGGGAGAGCGGTGAGGGAGGGAGAGCGGTGAGGGAGGGACTCAGCCTCAAAACGAGTATTAACATCGCCACTGGGGAGACAAAGGCGGCCGGGCGTGGTGGATACAAGTCCCGGGCGAAGCCGGGTAGTACAGCTAGTAATTATATATATGCACAATGAGTATCAAATACTGTGTTCTATGAAAAGTATCAATGCATTTCACCAATTAGCATTGCTTGTGATCGCAAAGCTGAATTAAAATAAGCAAAGATGTCGATGTCACTATTAACTTGGGCTCAGAGAGATGATGTTCACCTGTAAACAGGCCACGCTCATACACCTGGGGCTAATGGGCCTCTTCAGAATGGAAACATGTTAAATGCCATGTCCCTGTCTCCTTACATTAGTTATCCGGTAACGTGTGATCCTGGCAATCCATCTCATGTCACAATGTCCGTTATTCAGCAAAGCCTCACAGATTCGCAGTACTGTTTTTTTGCTGGCGTGATCTGCAATTGGAATGTTTAGCCATGCGGGCAGCCAGAGCTCCCAGAGAAAGCGTATGCTTTCCACCATCGTGAGTAAGCACACCCGAAGAATTCTGAAACAATATTTGTCATAACTTAAGAATACATATTTAAACAATTACAGTCCTTTGTTATCCACTGCTAGTTGAATACCTCATCACGACGTGTTCGTTACGTGACCATATTTCACCACACTTTGTCAGTGCAAATTGCTAAACGGTGGCCAGGACCAATGCATTCAGTGAGGGAAAAAAGTATTTGATCCCCTGCTGATTTTGTACGTTTGCCCACTGACAAAGAAATTATCAGCCTATAATTTTTATGGTAGGTTTATTTGAACAGTGAGAGACAGAAAAACAACAAAATCCAGAAAAACGCATGTCAAAAATGTTATAAATTGATTTGCATTTTAATGAAGGAAATACGTATTTGACCCCCTCTCAATCAGAAAGATTTCTGGCTCCCAGGTGTCTTTAATACAGGTAACGAGCTGAGATTAGGAGCACACTCTAAAAGGAGTGCTCCTAATCTCAGCTTGTTACCTGTATAAAAGACACCTGTTCACACAAGCAATCAATCCAGATTCCAAACTCTCCACCATGGCCAAGACCAAAGAGCTCTCCAAGGATGTCAGGGACACGATTGTAGACCTACACAAGGCTGGAATGGGCTACAAGACCATCGCCAAGCAGCTTGGTGAGAAGGTGACAACAGTTGGTGCGATTGTTCGCAAATAGTAGAAACAGAAAAGAACTGTCGAACTCCCTCGGCCTAGGGCTCCATGCAAGATCTCACCTCGTGGAGTTGCAATGATCATGAGAACGGTGAGGAATCAACCCAGAACTACACGGGATGATCTTGTCAATGATCTCAAGGCAGCTGGGACCATAGTCACCAAGAAAATAGTTGGTATCACACTACGCCGTGAAGGACTGAAATCCTGCAGCGCCTGCAAGGTCCCCCTGCTCAAGAAAGCACATATACATGCCCGTCTGAAGTTTGCCAATGAACATCTGAATTATTCAGAGGACAACTGAGCGGTACACAGCAGGCCGTGGTGTTTTTTGTGGTCTGTACAATTGCACGCACACCATATACAACACATATACTGTGCAGTACACATGTTTTTTTTACAATAATCTCAATTGCAATCACAGCTCTCTGGATAAAAAATCATTGCCCCCTATGAGTCCGGCTTGCCTGAGTTTCAGTGAACAGACATTCATTGACAATCATTGCCCCCCTATGAGTCAGGCTTGCCTGGGTTTCAGTGTACAGACATTCATTGACAATCATTGCCCCCCTATGAGTCAGGCTTGCCTGGGTTTCAGTGTACAGACATTCATTGACAATCATT
Organism: Callorhinchus milii; assembly: GCF_018977255.1. Classification (NCBI taxonomy): domain Eukaryota; kingdom Metazoa; phylum Chordata; class Chondrichthyes; order Chimaeriformes; family Callorhinchidae; genus Callorhinchus; species Callorhinchus milii. Next base: position 7,343 of record NW_024704895.1, read on the forward strand.
GCCCCCCTATGAGTCAGGCTTGCCTGGGTTTCAGTGTACATACATTCATTGACAATCATTGCCCCCCTATGAGTCCGGCTAGCCTGGGTTTCAGTGTACAGACATTCATTATCGCCATGAAATGAAGTAAATCCACTGGGATGATAATGAAGTGCGAGAACAACCACATGCACCACTGCAGCACTGTAGATGTTTAAACAACCGAGACATAAAACACACCATGATTTAGAAAGATGTACGTTTAATTTGCGTGTTGATGTTACGAAACTCAAAGGTCGATTTGAAGTGGAAGGTACTGTTTAGTTAATTGATGAATCTCAACGGTGAGTATAATTGCAAATAACCCCCACCCCCCCAGCAAACTGTTAATGGGTTTAAATTAGAGATGCACTTAGAAGTGCTATTCTCTCGTGGGTTTAACAGGACCTAAGGAGGCAATCTATTTTTGTCCCCCAAATTAGTTTGTTCTGTTTTATAAGCATAATTTTTTTCGTAACTACTCCTAAAAGACAGTTGACGAAAGTCAAAGTAAACATAGTTGCTTTTTGATTACTGGACATAAGTGGCTGCGTCGAGATAGTAATCAAATGTATTACCAATGGACAGTTGAGCACTTTCTTTTAACTATTGAGAGCATTTTTGAGATTTAAAGCCAGTAATTACGTGCTCAAGTAACGTGATATAACCAAAGGATACCAGTTTGTGCTGTCTCGTCTTGAGAGCAGATGTCTAAAATTAGGTCGCAGGCACATGTGGTTAAATAATTTGCATCAACAAAATAAAAAAACGTGTTGTTCTATATAATCCAGAACATAACATAATTTTACTTGCAACAAATCAGTTTGCCGAGAAACAGTTTTTCTGCTTTATTTTTTATAGCCCATAATATATGCATACGATAAAGATAATTTATTTGCGAATGCTTTTACACGTGATTTTCACACTGCTAGAGCACCACATACACAAAACAAATTAATGATTTTACATCGGTGATAAAGAGCATTAACATATGGTCATAAACCAAATGCATTTCACTGATGTAAAAAAGATGCTTTAATGTTGTTTGCATTAAATTATTATCAAATGTACGATTTTTTTTCCATAAAAATATATGCTAGGATTGAATAACTTTTACAGCAGGAGTGGAATTTTGCCACCTTTAACAAAAAATGCCACGCAATAACAAGTAATATTGTATTGTACTCAATTTATAACGTGAATACGTAAGAAGTTTCTTGTAGTCACTTTAAGATGTTTGTCGTTCATGTTTTTGTTTTGTTTTGTTGCACCCGAGTCAAGAGCCGCATGGCTCACAGGGTTATCTTCTTCTATGTATATGAAAGGTAAATGTGTGTCTGTTCAAAATGTTTAGCGTACTTCCCGACATGCAACAAACTTAAAATTTGCCATGTGGGTACTTTCCAGACTGTACACCATGCAAAAATTATATAAAGACTTTTGTATTTTGGGGGGGGGGGTGCGTGGGCGCAATAATGCATACATTTTACAGGTAGGAACAACAGTTCCACACTGCCCACCAGGGATTATTTGTCTGTCTGTCGTGCATGGCCCCGCCCCACCAGAGCCCTCCCATTGGCTCGGGGGCGCCGACCAATGGGAGCGGTGGGTTGGGTTAGTAGAGGGGGGGGGTTAGTGGTGGGGGGGGGGCACCGCCGCGACTCGGGCCAATGAGGAGACGGGCGATGTTTCATTCACAAAATGGAACTGGGGGAGGGTGGCTCCATTCATAAAATGGAAGCCTTGAAAAGAAAAAAGCGGATCTTTTTGCCTCGTGTTTCTTTCAACATTCCCAGCCTTAAGGTGATTCAGTTGGGGGTGGGAGGGGTGGGGCTGGGTGGAGAGGGGCTGGGTGGGGAGGGTGGGGCTGGGTGGGGAGGGTTGGGCTGGGTGGGGAGGGTGGATAGGGTGAGGGTGGGGCTGGGTAGGGAGGGTGAAGGTGGGGCTGGGTGGTGAAGGTGGGGCTGGGTGGGGAGGGTTGGGCTGGGTGGGGAGGGTGGGGAGGGTGAGGGTGGGGCTGGGTGGGGAGGGTGGGGCTGGGTGGGGAGGGTTGGGCTGGGTGGGGAGGGTGGAGAGGGTGGGGCTGGGTGGGGAGGGTGAGGGTGGGCTGGGTGGGGAGGGTGGGGCTGGGTGGGGAGGGTGGGGCTGGGTGGGGAGGGTGAGGGTGGGGCTGGGTGGGGAGGGTGAAGGTGGGGCTGGGTGCGGAGGGTGAGGGTGGGGCTGGGTGGGGAGGGTAAGGGTGGGGCTGGGTGGGGAGGGTGAGGGTGGGGATGGGTGGGGTGGTGAGGGTGGGGCTGGGTGGGGTGGGGAGAGTGGGGCTGGGTGGGGAGGGTGGGGCTGGGTGGGGAGGGTGAGGGTGGGCTGGGTGGGGAGGGTGAGGCTGGGTGGGGAGGGTGGGGCTGGGTGGGGAGGGTGAGGGTGGGGCTGGGTGGGGAGGGTGGGGTTGCGTGGGAGGGTGGGGCTGGGTGGGGAGGGTGGGGCTGGGTGGGTGGGTCACCCTGTGGTGCCCTTATAAAACTCAACGTTTAACCTACACACTACACTATACACGACACGATACACTACACTTATACAGGTAGTAACAGCTTCCACACTGCCCACCAGGGATTATTTGTCTGGCTGTCGTGCACGAATACGCTGTCCAACCAAGTTCCTACCTGCCCACTCCGAAGGAACGTGTTGCACGGCAAGTAAGCTGTGACGTCACATCTGTCATGTCACCCGCGCATGCGCAAGCATAACGCAGTGTTGCCTGCTGACGTCATGCATCCCCCCCAACCATCTGCGAGTAAAGTGCTAGGTTTAAGGCGTTCTTCGTGCAGCATTGCTTTATTATTTCAGTCGTTTACTGCCGTACACACCTTGAAAGTTGTGTCTGCAGAAACCGCGTGTATGTGTACCTATGGCCGCGCGCGTGTCTGTGGGGGGAGCGGTAGTGTAGTGGTTAAGCGCGCTGCACTACGAACCCGGCGACCCGAGTTCAATTCCCGCTCACGGCCACCACCGGTGACGGTCCTGGGCCTCCCCTAGGTCGACTCAGCCTCAAACGAGTAACTGGTGTGGTGTGTGAACATCGCCACTGGGGGGAGATAAAGGCGGCCGGGCGTGGTGAATCCAAGTCCTGGGCGAAGCTGGGTAGTAAAGCTAGTACCGAATAAATGAAACTGAAAACTGAAACTGAAAAACTGAAAATGAACGACAGTCAACTCTCAGTCTGTCTCGATCAGATTAAATATCCTGAATTTGTTTTATGCTGCAGTACAACACAGCTGTGAAATTTACCAATGCGGAAATATATATAAATATATTTATTCGGGGAATAGTTTGTATTCCTTGGTGGCCAATGTGCCTTCATCAGTTCCACTTAAACATACTTGTTTGCTTTTTTTTTCAATACAGCTTACATTGAAATCGAATGGAGTGAAACTGAACGTCCTCCCGGCTTGTGAACCACATGCGTGTGAACCACGTGTGAACCGCGTGCATAATCTCAGCAGCCGTTGCATTGTGACGTAGGGTGAAGAACCGAATGGAGAGGGAGCTTTGAAAACTTTGGCGAGACGCTTTGAAACAGTCCGGGCTAAGCCACCTCGAGGCAGGCACGAGTGCACTCCCATGAGTCACTGCAGTGGGCGCTGGTGCATCCTGATGATTGGCACACATGTCACCGTGGTGGCAAATGGCGTGGGAGGCTGAGAACTCTCTCGCTGAAGGACTGGCTTACCCGGGAGAACTATTGAGACGCCTGCTGCATCCACGCATCCTTATAGAAATGCGAACGCCTTGTATCGTTCCTGTAAGGCTGTTGATGGATGGAAGAGCTCCTCAGGTTTACAAATCCTTGACCTGATATGCATTTAAGACTGACAATGAGTAGCCACGAAGTGAAATTATGCTTCTATTAGAATAGCACTTTTAGTTCTTGATGGAACACTTACCCTGTCCATTTCTTGCTTGGATTGTGAACGGTTCAAAAGCATCAATTGTGAATGGTTCAATGAGATTAACGTTTTGCGATAACAGGCATCGCTGTAATGTTGGCTGAATGACAGACATGTATTTATTATTTAGTAATAACTTTTTTTAAACTGAAAAATCTAAACAATTATGGGTGAAACTCACTAACTAACCATAGTCTAGCTCTACCAGTTAGCCTACAAGGCTATCCCACCGGCCCATAGCACCAGCATTACAAAATCACCCTTGCTCAAGTTTTGCCTGTGCACCCTTTGCCAGACCGCCGGTTGAGTTTTTATTTACGTCTTAGTTTTAGTGTTCACCCCAGCCACGAGCTCAGAGCTCGCTGGGGAATATCGTACTGCAGTTATCAATGCCTAATTAGTTTTCTTGCCAGCTGCTGAATTGGGGTTCTCTCACCATGATTGCAATCATATACACACACACATGCTGCACTAATTGTCCTGGCCACATGGATGGCAGCCACATTGAGGTGTTTAGCATTGGCGAATATTAGATGCCTGCCACAGATTTTTCCCTACGTGCCGGACCCAGTTTAGCTGCTGGCAATGTGGACAAACATCATTAAACAATTATGAATTACTATTCAGGTCATAATAATGACTATAAACATACATTGAATCAGTAGAGCAGATACATTAATACCGCAACGCCTTTTAAAGACATTGTGAGAAACTGCACGATGTTGCCGCACCCAACGTCACTGGAGAGAGACTGTGGACATTTATTTTATAGACAGAGGCAGTCAGTAAGTCTGTACTTGAACAGGAGCAATGGAGGTAATTAGCTCAGGTGGAGAGGGGAAGGAAGTTTCAGACCAAAAAATAATAATTTATTTTTGCGTTTAGCTTGTTGTCGTTCCCCCACACCTCCGATTGGCGCGGTGAGCTACGTATGGTGCGAAAGAAGTACAACATACATACAGATGATAATGAATGACCTCCCACTGAGTGAAGACAAGCTATGACTGGCTTTCAAACCACAGACACCGGTGACAATATGGACGACACTGATGACAATAATTATGTGAAGTGCATGACACCACATCAAAGCTCCCCACACACACCTGGGGAGGGGGTGCGTAGATACACTCACGCACCATTTACAGGTTTATTCGGTGCTCAGGAAATGCTCATTCTCCCACAGCCAGTGTGTCTATAAGCGAGGTCATCATCTTCATCATTACCTTTTATCATAGTCATTGTCATGATTACCATCACTTTCAACGTTATCATCATTGATATCTTAATTGTCATCTTCATAGTTTAAACCCTCTGCATCATCCGTATGCAGTGTGCGACTATTCTACGACATATGACTCCATTCCAGAAAATCACACGAATAGGGTGAAATGGATTACCATGGTACTGCACACAGTGGACACTCCTACACTTCTTGATTGACAAGACACAATCGTCTACGTCTGATTTTCACATCATTGGTTTCTGGGCTGAGATCATCAACTCACTGCCCTAGAGAACTTTTCTTCATCATGATTGGCTTTCTGGATTCAAACCCAAGATTTCATTGATGCCAGCTCACCGCTCTGACCTCTGAGCCAACTGGCGACCTCTCTACAGTATTTTCCAATCTGCTGCAGTGGAGACGCATATGACTATCCCTTGCCTACTTCACCCATCTCACGCTCTAACGGATAGAACCTGCTGGCCACAGCCAACTAATTGGAACCAATATGCATAACCCAAAACGTTGCATTTGGCCCTCCCGTTTCATGCCCCATTCTACGTTCTCAGATTAGTCTATAGTTAAACATGAAGTCATCCAAATGGTATCCCAAGACCCCAGAGTGACAAAGTAATTAAGTTGTTTCCTCACTGGTGACCTCATCATGCCAGTAGTTGTTCCAGAGTAGGACAGAAAGCAGAGAAAGTTTGAAAATGAAAATCTTATTCAGAGGGCAGCAGCACCGATCACTCTAGATTAGTGAATCAATCATGGTGACGATGACGGTGGTGAAAATGATAACGGATTACGATGATTATTTTTATTTCCACCTTTGTCAGAAGTTGTCGTTGTCAGTGCTGAAGATCTTAATGACAATGATTGTTCTGATACCAGTCACCATTAATGTTAACTGTGGCCTGGGAATTCAAGACTTATATCCTGCACACGTCAAATGTCCAACATTCTCCAGTTTCGCAACCACTTATCATTGTTGGGAAACAATTCACAGCATCAATGACAGCCATTAACTGGTCCAGACTGATGTATTACAAGACTTTACCTACTATTTAATCAATGGAGTGTCTCAACAGCATTCCTAAATATACTGCTGTGCTGCGCCAGGAAGCAATTTCCTCACCAGGTCTCCTGCCTTTTATACTCTCCCATAGCTAAGTATAAATGAAGCAAGTGTGAATATATATTAGATTTGAAGCTTTCGTGACTGCAGGAATTACTCTATGGTTCTTTCGGTAAAGTCACGTAGAAAGAAAATAACTTACATAATAGAATACGACGTTTCAATTGCAACACAAGCAACCGTCATCAGGTAAGAATAAATGAGAAAACAAACCTAGTCAACTGAGAAATATAATGCAATACAACACAGAAAGTCGGCTAACACAACAGTCAACACCCTACCTGGATTGATTACGTTCTTCCAAAGATTGCTAAATTTGAGAGAGAGATAAAACACAGACACGGAGACACATATACAGACAAACAAGCAGAGAGAGACACATACAGAGACACAAGAGAAACACACACATAGACACAGAGAAACAACGCCTCTGTGTCGAGGCCTTAAATAGAGAGAGGGGGGGGAAGAGAGAGGGGGGGGGGGTAGAGAAATTAGCATGTCAATTAGAGAGTTGCGTGGAAATCCTCCCCATAGCGGCCGGAGGAGAGAAAATGAACCTATAAACAAACAAGCATCGCAAAATTTAGAGAGAGAAATAGGAAGTTTGAGAAAGCAAAATTTGTAAAATTTGGAAGTGTAATCCAATGCAACACATAGAGTCGGTTAACACACAGTTAACGCATAGCCTGGTTGATTACGTTCTTCCAAAGATTGCTAAATTAGAAGTTAAGTGTGAGTTGTGTGAACATCCTCCCCGTAGAGGTGGTTCAAACTAGATTTGAAGCTTTCGTGACTGTATGAATTACTCTTTGGTTCATTCGGTAAAATCATTAAGTTTACTAAGTTTGTTTTCTCAAACGTCCTATTTCTCTCTCTAAATTTTGCCATTATTGTTAGTTTATAGATCAATTTTCTCTCCTCCCGCCGCTACGTAGAGGATTTCCACACAACTCTCGCATTGACATGCTAATTTCTCTATCCCCCCTCTCTCTCTATTTAAGGCCTCAATACAGAGGCATTGTTTCTGTGTGTCTATGTGTGTCTCTCTCTCTCTGTGTCTCTCTATGCTTGTGTGTCTTCTCTATGTGTCTCCGTGTCTGTGTTTTGTCTCTCTCTCAAATTTAGCAATCTTGGGAAGAACGCAATCAACCAGGTAGGGTGTTGACTGTTGTGTTAGCCGACTCTCTGTGTTTGTATTGCATTATATTTCTAAGTTTACTAGGTTTGTTTTCTCATTCATTCTTACCTGATGATGGTTGCTTGTGTTGCAATCGAAACGTCGTATTCTATTATTGAATTTATTTTCTTTCTACGTGACTTTACCGAAATAACCAAAGAGTATATATATATTTTTTTACTTTTTTGAGATAATCAAATTCACAGCTTGATAATCCTCTGCAACACTTGGCACTGCAGAGCTTCACACTAAAATCCCATGGGCTTTAGTCAAAAGTGGTTTATGACTCCAGTTTAATGGAGTAAACCATTCGACCTGAATTTTTTTTTCGTTTAAGTTTTTGCAAAACATGTATGTAGGTGAATCATGTAAATGTAATGCAACAGTTGATTTCTGGTTTATCAAAACATCACCGGTCTATGGCAGTTAAGCAGGGCTATTCTGCTCCTGTAAATAACTTTAAATGGTCACCGAGTCACTTCTGAAATCACAGATTGTTTTAGCTCCTGGATCAAGTGCAGCCATTAAAGACTTTAAACTTGCTGGTCATGGTAACTACGACATTCCCTCGTTGTGTCAGCCATGACATCTTGTCATCTTGTTAGCCATGATGCGTCCTGGTCATGTCATTCATGAAGCTTTATAACTGACACCCGTTAGCCGATTATGGCTAGCTCCGATGTGACTGACTTTTAATTCAAGTTTCTCATTTATAGAAAAAAAAACTCACGTTGGTCAGCCAGGAAGATATCCAAGTATGCGCCTACAGAGTAAGAGCTATATATTTTGGTTGTATCTTATTTGAATGATTACAATGTATCGGGGTTTCTGCCACGGCGTAATCGTTCTGACACTGGATATTCAAATCTGGAAGTCACCAGTTCGCAAGGCAAATGAAACTATGATGCAAGTCTCTTCAAGCCCCTTCTATCCACACAGCTGTATAAATGGGTACAGCACAGTTAGTCGATGGGCAGGTTGTGTGCGGTTGGGTAAAGTGTGGATACTCACACCTGCTCCAAGTCATCTTTGCAGACTGAAGAGTAGGCCAAATACCCTCTCAAGGGGCCTTCTAGAGCTACTGGAGGCCCTTCCACCAGCAGCGGTGTCAGCAAGCAAATGCTGGACTGCACTGATACCTTTACAATGCAATGACAATGGCTTGTTTTAAGCTGCAGACAACATCATTAATTTAGTAGTCAGACAGACATCCAAGAATACTACATCTCGTGAAAGATTAACACGTACATTTAACCCTTAAGAGCTTGCGGACTAAATGACATGCTGATGATGGTTCTGTGGACATCGGGACTACGGAGCGATGATGTGTTTGCCTGTGCTGCTCGGAGATCATGGCTGAATGCATCATCTGTGCATGGCAAGTTTACAACTGCTTAACTCTCACACATTTGTTGATTTCCAGAATGGCATTCAACCTTAGGATTGTGTCATGTGCTTTAAGGTAACACTAGTACATTCATATCGCTGTGAATAACGGTGGCCACTGAGATGTTCGCAAACGTAGAGTGCAATAAACGGTAATAAAAAATGTATTTTAACTACATACGCACGTTACCTCCCATCACTCTGTTGTCCGAATATGAAACTGCCTCCATGAACACATAGTCGGCGAAATCACCGATTCTGGTCTTCAGGCCTTCAAATGCCGAGCATATGGACATCTCCTAACTTCACCACATACCTTGCAGGACTTTAGTCTGTGAGCCGCAGTGAGCCAATGAGTATGCCGATTAGATGTACTACTGTCTGATATGGCTGTTGTTCACAATTCCACACACAAAAATTACCTGGAATGAGTAAGATCGAGGTGAACGTTGTATGCTCTCTAAAGTGCGGTTGCAAAGCCTCCACTGCTTCTCATCTCAGGAAAATATAATAAATATTTGCGCTGTGAGAAACCAAACCAAATTGATTTGTGAGAGAATATACCGTAATAAGCTCTTGCTGCCATTTTATTTCCTGCTGAGAGACAATTACTAGATGATAAATCACGTGGAGTAGTTTTTTTTATGATGAGCGCATTACATCGATGAAATCCCAAGAATCGCGTCGTGTGTGAAGGACATGTAGTACAACTCTTCTCATTTGGCCTTCTTTTTATCCATACTTTCTGTTTAATCCACGGATCCTATCATATGTGTGTCAATTAATCTACAATTTCCTTTGTTATTCCTCAACGCCAAGTCTTTTCAGACCCAATTGATTGATGACAGATAGAAAAGTATCCATCATGACGGCAATTTGAGGCTGAAAATAAATGTATGTACTGTGGTGCAACAAAAATGCACTTCCGTCTGACAACTACGCAAGGTCACCATAATCCGATGCTTTAAACACAGCGCATACTCCTGACAGCACTAAAACTCACTTCTTGTTAAAATGGCCAAAACACATCACATTGGCGATTTTCCCCCACTGTTGGGTGTGGAGATATCGCGCAATGTATCAACAACAAACACAACCAAAGAGTAACATTAATCATCATCATGATATGAATAGGGACATAAAAGTAGTGAGAAATCAAAGCTGAAGATACTGTACTACCCATGATTGGTCAACGAACCTAGGAATGGGAGCTCAATTGCCCTATATCCTTATCTTATCTGTGTGGTGGAGGTGATGACCACTAAACACACCAAATCACATCGCAGACCAGATGTCCTCTGAACGTCTTCACGGGATGCACTCTCTACATGGGAGGAAAATTGGGTGAACCCCCCCACCCCCCCAAAATAAAGTATTTTAAAATCATGATAAAGTATGCGTCATATCCAGATAATATGCATACTGAGCAAATATATGGATTACAAATTATATTTTGATGTAATGCAAAATACACCGAGCAATCCTGCTGCACAGCTTGAGTTTACAAAACAAATCGACGCATGCATCATGTGAAAGATGACCCTCAGCCTCAGGTGTTAAGGGTATTCAGTAAAATGTGGACTGTAAAGCCACATTCATTTTCAGGTTTTTTAAAGATTCTCAAATTTTCTCAGATTAGCAAGACCAGGTTTTATTTTACAATGGTTCAATGTGACAATGCAGTTCGAATTCAAGGATCTAGCCAATGCTTACCACTCAAGTTATGTTACCGGGACTGCTGTATTTAGACTTCTGGCTGTGATCTCGCCAGATGACAGGTTCAGTTTGCGAGGTAATTGCTATCAATGTTGTAAACAAATAAACATTTCTTATTGAATATCATCAGGCCCCATGGTGTTATGTGCAAGTCTCCAACCCGTATTATCACGCGAACATGGCCTCTATTCATGTGCTTTGGAGAAGTGCCATTGCCCGAAACGTCAATGATTATATTTCCATAATAGAGGGTTTTTGTTGGTAAGATCGCATAAATATAAATGTTTCGTTAAACCCGCCACCACCCCACACAGAAAATTAGTAATGTTTGTTGTTTACGTAACTAAAATGCGTCGTTAAACCAGCCATCACCCGACAGTCAGTTAATTAAGGAGTGTTACATAAACAACAATTACTACTCTTTGGTTCTTTCGGTAAAGTCACGTAGAAATAAAATAAATAAAATAATAGAGTACGACGTTTCGATTGCAACACAAGCAACCGTCATCAGGAAGAACTAAATTTGAGAGAGGGACAAAACACAGACACGTAGACACACAGACAGACACACAAGCAGAGAGAGACAACACAGACACAGAGAGAGACACACAACATAGACACACAGAGACCCAATGCTTCTGTGTCGAGGCCTTAAATAGAGAGAGGTTGGGCAGAGAGAGAGGTGGGTTTGCTGGGGCAGCTGCTGAAATAACCCAAGAGTAATTCCTGCAGTCACGAAAGCTTCAAATCAAGTTTTAACCACCTCTACGGGGAGGATGTAAGTTGTTTTCTCTCTCTCCGTGTGTTTGTAAAATTTCACACTTAACTTCAAATTTAGCAATCTTTGGAGATCGTAATCAACCAGGCTATGCGTTAACTGTGTGTTAGCCGACTCTCTGCGTTGCATTGCATAACATTTCCAAAAATGTGCTAAGTTTGTTTTCTCAAACGGCCTATTTTTTTCTCTAAAATTTACCAGGCTCTCTTAGGTCCATTCGCTCTTTCTCTCCCCCGGCCGCTTCGGGTGGATTTCCACACATCTCTCGGCGTGTCTCTGTTTATCAAATTTCACACTTAACTTCTGATTTCAGCAATCTTTGGAGATCGTAATCAACCAGGCTATGCGTTAACTGTGTGTTAGCCGACTCTCTGTGTTGCATTACATTACATTTCCAAAAGATTTGCAGTGATCCTCCCCCTGCTTTACCACTCACGGACGAGGCACAGTCCAATTCAGGACCCACCAATCAACCGCTAGATGGCATGATCCTAGGTGCAATTCATTACGTACACAAACACACCTGTTACGGTTAATATGACTCAGTGTACGGTGTTTATCTACAGTACTCATTACGTCTAGGCGTATGCTGCATTTTTCCGCCTTGATTAACCCCTTGATTTGATTAACCCCTCAAATAGCATAAAACTCTGTCTGGGGCACTGAACACGTCAATCTGCTCTATTATTCTCTGAGAGCAATGCTAGCCTTACCCTGACAAATCTTATAATTTTCATCAAAGCTTAGGCTATTTCTAAGTTGTATATTCAACGTATGTGCTATAATGTGTACTTTATAAATATATTCAAGACAAAAAACCATTCTAGCTGGCATGATAAACGTATGTGCAATGTTTTATTACAAAAATACATTTAGAAAACTGTGGTGATAATGACATAGTCTTATATTTTTGTATCAATCAAGCCATGGCCTTATTTATATGAAATACAAGTATAACAAGAGGATATAGGGCATGAAAAAAGATCAAGGATAACAAGCAATGGCAACAAAATGATGGTGAGAAACCATCCATAGGTGGCAATACCATATGATATCATTCCAAATTCACTCCTTGTCTTCGCCATGGTAGATTGGCAACATGAGCACGAGTCATCTTTACGTTATGGCAAAAAGAACCCTGGCGTAAGGTTGAGGGAACCCTATCGTGATATAACTACCAAAGGCAGATGAGCCTCCAGTCGACCTTGGCACCTACAACAGTGTAGTGGCACCCTGGGTCTTCGTCGCATTACCAAAGGCATCTAAAACCCTGAAGATATATAGCTCTTAATTCCCCTTACAGTATCAGCCACCAACCACGTCACCATGACTTTTCACCAATAAAACTGCATATGCCGGCCCAGATGTCGCCTGGATTATTAACACGACCTGTAGCAGTCCTCATGCGGGGGGCTATAAAATCGGGGGTTAGTGAACACTGCATCGCGAGCTGAGGAATTGGTGTTCGGCAGTAAGTAACCGAAACAAAGGATCAACGTAAAAAAATAGTATTAAAAGCAAATTCTGGATTAATGGTGAAGTAAGTATCGCGAGCATGAGGAGTTGAAAACCATGAAAGGTTTTTATTTTTGGGTTAGATTGCATAAATATGAATGTGACGTTAAACCTGCCACCACCTGACAGCCAATTAGTAAGGTTTGTCACGTAAACAAAACATGGCAAAACATGTCAATTAGTTACTCGTTAGTTACTCGTTAAACCAGGGTCGGCAACCAAAATAACAAAAAGAGCCATTTCTTTCCAATTCGGTACAAATTCAGTATTTCAAGAGCCGCAATGCATCTGAGTACATACTGTACATACGTACATATCGTCAAGAAGCAGCCCGTAAAGAGCCGCATGCGGCTCCAGAGCCGTAGGTTGCCGACCCCTGCGTTAAACTAATTGTCATGTTTTTTTTTACGTGACAAACTTAAACAAGTTGGCACCAAAGTTCAACAAATTGCCACCATGCCCAGCCGCCTTTATATCCATATTGCCAATGTTTACACATCGCACCAGGTACTCATTTGAGGCCGAGTCGACTTAGGGGATGCCCAGGACCGGTTCAGATAACCATCACTGGTGTTGGCCGTGAGTAGGAATCAAACTCGGGTCACCAGTTTCGCAACATAGAGCGTCGACCGCTACACCACCGCCCTCCGCTGTGCACACGATCAGCTGCACACGTGCACCGTGACTGTAGGTCGTACTGTGGATATTGTGTTGCTGATGACACCAGCATATGTGTAGGAACCCTCCTGACTTGCACTTTCCTCTTACCACTCTTGTAGCTGACAACAGCGGGGATATACATGGGCATATAATACAAATAACTGTATGCCCATGTAATTGGCTCAAATACAGATTTATATATGAAATGAAGAGGCATACCATACGGTCTGCTTCTGTATGACCTCCATTACATCCTTGCTTCTGACCCTCCCTCCCCCCGTGTACTTCTTCTCAACCTCACCCTGCCCCTTTTACCTCCACTTAACTGCTCGTCCATTCCTCGGCAGTCAGTCGTAATTTAGGATTTGTATTACACGAGTAATAACTGAACATTTTCACAAAGCTCTTCCTATTGATGAGGTGCATCAAAAGTCGCAGGTACTTCTTACCCTGTATAGGTTCGTGACATGTCCACGCATACGTGTAGTAACTCTCGGACAACTTGAACTGTAGAGGTTTCTTTGCCTATTATTTAGGGGGCTTCGCGCAGGTAACTCGACTTGGACAGGGATAATGCACAGATCACTTGGGCCAGGGATAATGCACAGATCACTTGGGCCAGGGATGGCACTCAAGTAACAACGACGCAAAGACAGTGACGATGCGAAGATAGCGATGGCATGACGAAAGCAATGGCGTGAAGACAGTCGACACCGATCTCACGGCATCCTCGAACCGTGCCTCTCGCCGCATTTTATTCCCAGCGTGGCCCTCACTCCACCCCCGGTCACGCCCCCTTTCTCGAACCCTCTATCCCATTCCCAAACTTCCCAAATGGTTCCCCTTCTGTAATTACACCTCGTGACCACTGGTCACATACTGTCCCTGCATCCGCACTGTCTCTACACACGCACTGTCTCTATCCCCGCACTGTCCCTGCATACGTATTAGCTCAGCCATGACTTTATAATGTGTCCCGTCTTCAACGCAGTTTCCTGCCACATCAATGCATCGCCGCGAGCAACTGACAGTCCTGGAAGTATTTGGCTGAATATCTCTCTCTTTCTTTGGTCTCGACACATTTGCATTAATTTCCTCAGTGTCTTCAAAGTAAATTCCTTTCACAGAAAATCTCATGCATCGCATTATCTGCCTAGGTGAGATATAACGTGGCAAGGGTTTAGGAGCAGCAGCTTTATAGTTTTACATTTGATGTTTTGCACTGAGGCTTTTTCTCTACAGTAACTCGCAAGGTGCAAACACTTATACGGACAGATCCCGCCTGTGCGATTGACCTGCTGAATCTCCACGAATCTGTATGCAGACAGACTTGGGGAAGGAAGGGGTGTAACAGTGATCGAAAGTGAATTTTGCCACAGAGTGCAATCCAATATCTCGCATCCCTTCCATTGTAATAACTACTCCTTGAACATTTTGGAATTTGTTTCATATGCTCACACCAAGGGGAAAATGTGTGGCTCATTTTAGTGCTGTTAAAAGTGCAACAAAGTATTGCTTGCAGAACTACACGAGTCACGTTTGAGCTAAGTCAAGAGTAGAATTACATTGCTATTTCTGGATGTATAATGACAGCAATACTGTCTATAACTCCCAAAAGGAGACCTTAGACAAGTAATATATGTCCATCTTCTTGTCTATATTAAGGATGTTCACATTTCTTTTCATAAGAGCACATCATTGTGTGCCTGACAAACTGTGTAAACAATCTACCAGCCATGATGAATGAGTCATTAACATTGTTCTTGGGGAAAAAAACGGAGCAGTATTTGTCTCAACAGACAATGTGTACCATAATTAGACCAATTTGGATATCATTAAATTAATCAATGTGGTTATTTATAAAATGGCAATTACAGAAGGCAATCTTGGTGTCCTTAATTTAAATACGTAGGAAAAAATTCCCTTTCTCCTCTCCATCTGGCTCAATTATTTAAACGCTCCTCCCCATATTGCTTAGATATTTTAACGTGGTGTACTGAAACACTGCATTGAGTTGGCATCATACACTCATCATCGTTTGGCATCGTGGGACAATGAACTTTAGCTTTGAGCCGACAACTTCGTCGCTGCTGGACAAAGGATTCCCCACGCCATGCCCAGCATTGGAATTGTTGGGACCACGCTAGTCAGTGTGCACTGATGGATGTAAGCGGGCACGTCCAACTGGGATTGCGTTCGCCACTGATGTTTGCCACTACCTGGAATCAAACTCGGGTGGCCACATTCACAGCGCGAGAATGAGATATCAATGATGGACTGTCACCCCTCAGTTGTCATGGTTCTATTTAATAATCAATTTTGCTTTGTCGCCGTTTCTGCTTTCTGTCTCATTACAGTCTCCACTGTTTATCTACATTTCCTCATCTCTCCTGTCATCAACACATCCACACCCCCAATTAGCACGGTTGGTTACCTACGGTGCAAACGAAGTTCAACATACATCTTCTCTATTGTAAGTAATGTTTGTACTGTTTCACAGGTCGGTATCTTTCTGCATTGTATTGTCTTGTTAGTACTACTTGTCTAGTTTATATAATCTGCCAGTACCATTTCACCAAAGATTTTACCCAGCAGCTGCCACTGATGAAGTTTGGAAGCAGAGGCTTCAAAGATACTATTGACTAGGGTATGTAGGGTAAGAGAATCGCTTGACCCGGTGTTTGGCATTGCTGTTATCTTTGCAGAGGGATGAATCTCTGTGTTTTCAAGACTATTGTGCTTCCTGTTTTGCTTTATAGAGCTGAGACGTGGATGCTCACAGGATCACTTGGGGCATGACTGAACTCGTTTGTTACCAGGTCTCTTCTCGGAATCTCCAGATCCCGTGGGTTGACATTGTCTAAACCACAGGCTACTGCAGGAAATTAAGACAAGACGTGCCACCTGCACGATACGGGATTACATAATACGACACTTTGGGAACGTGGCTCTTGCCTCCCCTTGGTTGACCCTGCCAACCACGTTCTCTGAGATAGCGAACCCCCATGGGTGGTGGAGGAGGTGGCCACCTCGAGACTCGGGGATAAGAAGGGGCCTCGCTCGTGGGCTTTGCCAAGAGGGACCCCTAGGGGTTGGCACCAGAGGCTGGGTGCTGAGACGTGCCACACACACACTTGACTTGCACGGTGACAAAAGTGTGTGCTCTCAGATGGTGGTGGAGCTGCTCGTGCTGTCAGCCACACGGCGTTAACATTATAGATAAGCCGAAATGCCAAGCACTGGCTGCAGAGTGAAATGTCAGAGATATGCTATCTCCATGAATAATTGTAGGGCTTATGGAGTGCTTCCATCTATTACTGCTGCTGCTCCGGTTGCTAAATTGATTCTAATGGTACACTTATCACTATGACCCCTAAAGAATCCTGCTGCTATTATTGCAGGTAAAAAAGTGCTCTGTGGTGTAATGCGTTAAGAAAAATAAGTGTAATAGTCATATTTGTGGTGCCAAAATACAGTTATATTCTAGATAAGAAGTAAGTCGGTGCAACTGATTTTTAATAATAAAAGGAAAGGCGTAAGACATGCCCTGCATATTAAGCATGCACCTCCATGCCCGTCTGCCTCTTTCGAGGAGCACTTAGCCTCCTGTTCTACAACAACACCGGGCTAATGTTAAGATTCCTCAGCATTATCTCCATTTCACAAATTATACACTGGTCTACAGCCAAAATGCTTCCGAAATAAATGTAGTCCAACTTTATTAATTATGGGTCACTGAGAATGAAAATGATGCTTAAAATTGTTGATTGGCTCTAGTTTTCAAGATATGCTACTGGGTCAGTATATACGACTCTTGACTTGGGAATGGTGGAGGATAAATGAGTTATAAAGGGAAGGGATCTCAATTTAAACCAGAAATGACAAAAATACATATTTGACTGGATCTATGAATAAATCTATGACTGGGTTTGGACCGTACTTGCTTTTTGGGCAAAACAATGAATGATGCAATTTGAACCTAGTATTGCATCATACATGATATTAATTGCATCTTGTTATTCCTAGAAGTGATAGATGATGCAATCATAACTAGACTTACATCCCTCTGTTGAACAAATTGCCTATATCAGCTCTAGAAATCATACAGTGTCGTGCTCTCTTATTTGGCAGTGTTTGATTTTGCAAAGGGACACATTTCTGTTTAGCCAAAGTGAGCAGAGATGCCTCGTACTTGTGTGAACAAAGCAGATAACTTCTACTATGTTTGTGGTGAAGTGACTTTTGCATCACAAAAGCGCAGTATAACCACTATGGTTAAGAACACCTATCATCTTAATTGTGGCTGCATAATTGGAGATCAGGACAAGATGTGGGCCCCACACATATGCTGCAACACGTGTGCAACAAATCTTCGCCAGTGGTTGAACAGGAAAAGGAAATATATGCTTTTTGCAGTACCAATGATTTGGAGTGAGCCAACAGATCATATCAGCAATAGTTACTTCTGCATGGCGCCTTCAGTTGGGAAAAGTGTGGCAAAGAAGAAAAAGTGGACTGTGCTTTATCCAAACATTCCATCAGCTATACGCCTAGTACCCCACGGTGAAGGACTGCCGGTTCCTGATGCACCAGCATAATTTCACTTGAGTCAGACGAGGAAGGTCACATGACCCAGATTGTCTCCCATCCTCCTCTGAACCACACCTCAAAACACAAGGTGAACTGAAAAACCTTGTCAGGGATTTGGAACGACCCAAGAGTAAGTCAGAGCTGTTGGGCTCCAGATTGCAGCAGTGGAATCTCCTGGCAGGTGATGTTAGGGTTTCCATGTTCTGTGACCGTCAAAAGGATCTTGTCCCATTCTTTTTCATGGAAGGTGATCTTGTAGCCTGCAACAACATCGATGGTGTGATGGCAGCCCTCAACATCGTTCATGATCCAGATGAGTGGAGACTGTTCATTGATTCATCGAAGATGAGTTTTAAAGCTGTTTTGCTGCATAATGGCAATGTTTTGCCATCAATTCCAGTTGGTCATGAAGTCCATATGAAGGAAACCTATGACAACATGAAACAACTTTTGAGGTGCATAAACTATGACCAAAATCAGTGGCAGCTTTGTGGCGATTTGAAGGTTGTTGCTCTCTTGCGTCGTCTGCAGACTGGATACACAAAGTACTGCTGTTTTCTCTGCGAATGGGATAATCGTACGAGAGATTCCCACTACATCAAGATAAATTGGCCACTCCGACAGTCATTGGAGCCTAGGAGGAAAAGTGTTCAGCATCCACCACTTGTTGAATCAAGGAAGATTTTGTTACCACCCTTACACATCAAGCTGGGTCTGATGAAGAACTTTGTCAAAGCCATGGACAAAACACAAGCAGCTTTCAAGTACCTCCGTGGAAAATTTCCAAGGTAAAGTGAAGCTAAGATAAAGGAAGGTGTCTTTGTTGGTCCTCAGATTCGTGAACTTCTTTGAGATGATGCATTTGACAGTGCACCGCATGGCAAGGAAAAGACGGCATGGAAATCCTTACAGTCAATGGCAACACATTTTCTCGGAAACAACAAGGCAGATAACTGCAGGGAATGGTGGAAAACCTCCTCAATGCATACAAAAGCCTTGGTTGCAACATGTCACTAAAATATATATTTTTTGCACTCTCATCTACATTTTTTCCCACCAAACTGCGAAGCAATTAGCGACGAGCATGGCGCGCGATTTCACCATGACATTGCAAAATGGAGAAAACGCTATCAAGGCAAATGGAGCCCACCAATGCTTGTAGACTATTGATGGACAGTGACAAGAGATGCTCCATTGAATGAATACAAGAGACAAGCCAAGAAGTGCCGAGTAGACACTGAATAAGGACTACACTATGCACTTATATATACATAATAGTTTTTTGCCTTTTGTTTTGTAATACATTTTATTTATATAACCTTTTGATGATTTTTTAAGTGTTACATGAACAGGACAGGTGACATGTTATCATGTAAAACAACCATAAACACATGAAAAGACCTAGGTTTACAATTTATGAGTAAAAATCTACTACCTACACAATATACATAGACGTCAAATGTTTAAAAACTTAAATATCTTGAGAACAGTAGCCAATCAGTTGTTTAAAATTGTCATATTTGAATTCAGCACATCAAAATCATAATAACAGCACATTTCATCTCTGAAGAAGATGACGTCTAAAAAATTGTAGACCAGTATTATCAGCACCTTCTAAGTTTCTCAATGAGGGCGTTCCTATTCCTATTATGTACAGTACTCAAATGCTGCATTCATATGTTGTTGCATTCTGTAAATCCATTCTGTATTATAATATGATGTAAGCCTATCATTCGTTTGCTTAAATAATTAGCTGAAAATATATCGTGCAATGAAGCAAAGTAAAATTTTGATTTAAAGCTTTCGTGACTGCAGGGATCATATTCTTGGTTCTTTCGGTAAAGTCACGTAGAAGGGAAATAATAAAATGATATAAATATACAACCAAGAATATGAAGCAAAGTTGTTTAAAGTAGACTATTTTTTACTTGGCTTCCAGCATAGTAACATGGAATTTCCACCACATGTACAGGACTATGATGGACACTCCCTAGTCGCTGTGACTGTAATTATTCTTTATTGCTAAACATTTAAAAGAAATCAGTAGCATAAATACCCTGATACATTTACTGAATACAGTCAATATATAAAGCAGTTAACTCCGGTCTCAGTGACTGCAGACAGTTTCTATTCATAGGGCACTACGGTGGCAAGCTGTTAAATACGTCACTGGTTACAGGAGGTCGTGGGTTCGATCCTGACCCTTATGCCTGTATATTTGGAGTTGTTATTCCTGTGGTCGCGTGGATTGTTCTCCGGGTCCTCCGGTGTTTCCGTCCACATTTAGAATCAACGTGTTTGAGATCATTTGGGTCCTATATATATCCACGTGATAAGCCATTTTGTTGAGCTATCATTTGTGGCCAGGTCGCTTTTCAAAATTAACTATATAGCTCAGTGAGCCTCAAATGCTAAAATTAAAAATAGATTAACGTAGAGAATGCGATCATCTAGGTGATGCACTCATTGACTGATCGAAGCAAATGCGTGAAATCTAAATTTAGAATCTGCACGATAACCCATTTAAATGTTTAATCATACATGTTTAATTATAATGATGGTTTGAATACAAGTGGCTCCCAGCCAGGGTACCAACTAGTTAGATTTGCTTGATTTGCTTGGGAAAAGCACTTTCTTGGCATGGACCACAGAGGGAATTGATACCACCTAAGGATGCAAAACGTTAGCAGTACCGATTTATTCATATGGCTATTGAGAGTGAATTACTTGATAACCCTACTCATTTAAAATGGCTATCCTATAACTCACTGTTATTGGCCACGTAAAGTAATTGGAACCGCTAATGTTACGTCACCTCAGGTGGTACCCAACAAGTGAAATTTTCTGGTCTGAGCTCATGGACCAAGAGAGACATAGCTTTGATGCGAGTTCCCGAAATGTTTTGCTTACTGGGGTTTTGAGTCAAGTTGATTTGTTTGAGGTCTCCACTATGGCCCCCATGCCATCACATATCTACACCATCTATAAAATTTTGATCGTGATGCATGGCACTGTTGGCAGCCAGGTTTTTGTGGCACGTGCTTTTTAATTGAGCCTATATTTGTTGAAAATATTGCATAATTAAATGGAACAATTGTTCTCAAATAAAAACAAATTAATGAAAACGAAAACAACGTGCGTAAATTGTTTCACTTTTGTGGAAATTCATTTGAATTATCCTGAAACTCTCTATAATGTAAAAACCATTATTTTCTCCAGTGTTATTCCATTTTACAAAAAAAATCAATTCATGCGATAAACACGCATTTACTATTTACAAAGGATAATAAGCACGTTTAGGAACACAACGCGCAAATGCTAATGGATACAAAAAAGTAAAAACTGCATTTAATTTACAAACATTTGCAAAACTTATAAATGAATTTGCCACACTGAATGCGTGAACATGTCAATGTAGCGATGAATGAGTGAGATTTTCCTGCTGCTCAAATGCACGCATGTTGTCATTGGCAAAATTATATAGATTGACTGTGCCTTTCGAGAGATGGAAGCAAGTCTGCACTACGGCCGACGTCAAAAATAAACATCTCATATAGGACCCTACCACCAAACCTCCTGGTTTCAACCTGCCACACCGCCCAATGGACAACCATCAGCGGAATCAGGACCGGGCCACGAGGCCTTGCGGCACAAACTGCGCATAAAAGATTCGGTGGCCTGCGAGTGTGGCCACAAATCCCAAATCATCGACCCACATCGTAAACACTCCGCTGCTTGCTGCTGTCTTTACTCCTTTAAAGGAGAAACGGATGAGATCCACGGTGCGTCTGAACAAACAATTGAGTGGATACAAAATCAAAATGTACATCTTCAATCTGCTGCTAATAATTAATACGAAAGAAGACGATGCCTTTCGTGCTGTGTGTGCCACTCACCTGTTACCTGGCGGTGGTGGGTTTTTCCTGCTCCTTGAAAGCGACATGACTCCTCACATTGCCTCCCCAGGTCGATGTACACCTTCCTCGGAAAGCGCAGGGATGTGATATGGGATTCTTTAAAAAACATCTCCCCGAAAGGGAGCACAGCTGAAAGTAAGAAGATGCAGACAAGCCCAGCAACTGCTGAAGTGTTGACAAAGACATCTGTAACGGTATATCCAGTCCTCGGGTTACGAACCCAGTTCGTTGAGACCCGTTCGTAAGTCGGAGACTCTCTGTCAATTGATTGCGTCACCGCTACAGCCCATCACGCCTTTGTCAACAACGCATCGCTTTCTTTGCTTGGTTTATCACTCGACTAAGAAGCAATATTGATTTAGTTTAATTGTGAAAGTAGAGTTTAATGGAGAGAAAAACACCATTTCGAAAATAACTCTTCTGAAGCATCATCCACAGGGCAATAAGAATCATATATCTTCTTGGTTCTTTCGGTAAAGTCACGTAGAAGGGAAATAATAAAATAAAACATAATAAAATTATTCTCACGACGTTTCGGCCACAACGCAAGCAGCCGTCCTCAGGTGAAGAACAGGTCTGTCGGAAAGACGTCCTCAGGTGAAGAACAGGTCTGTCGGAAAGACAGCGTCTTTCCGACAGACCTCTTCTGTCTTTCCGACAGACCTGTTCTTCACCTGAGGACGTCTTTCCGACAGACAGCGTCTTTCCGACAAACCTCTTCTGTCTTTCCGACAGACCTGTTCTTCACCAGCTAAAGGCCAATATTATCATCAGCTGAATGGTAATACATAAAAGGAAAACAAAATAACTGGCAACGTTTTGGCATTGACCCTTTTTAAGAATGCACGATTAAAGGCCATATTGCCCAAACGTTGCGTATTATTTTCCTTTTAAGTTATTAAAAAACGTGTTTTTTTGTGCTGTTGCACTACTTCCAATGCAGTATCGCCAATTCATTGTTTTAATAGTGATACATAATTTAACACTGTGTAACAAAAAAAAGGTACAGATAATGGCTATTGTTCTCCACAAACTTTACTTTTGTGACCAGGACAGTGATATTTTGAAATGTACCTATTTTCAATAAGAAAACGTGTGCATGTGTGTCTTTCGTTCACATAAAGTCCTGGTCACAAAAGCAAAGTTTGTAGGGAATAATAGCCATTTTGTATACTTTTGCGGCTTAAGCAATTAGAAAATAACACTACCCAAGAACAAAAATCGTGTTACATAGTGTAATCATCATAATTCTACATTTCCATTCACATCAATACTATCTATCATTATCATCGTACGAGTTCCGATGTCTCTCATAATTAAAATAGTTTTAACTGTTACGAGATCACCCTGATCACCTTTGTACGAGTTATTGAGGTGGTGAACACGGAAATCGACTACACAATATATATATGTGTGTGTCACCATACATTTAGGAATTGTTACTTGACGATAAACTAAGACTTTCTCAGCACTGTTTCCCCGGAGATATTTTTCCGGTGGGGACACATGCACAGGTGGTGATTAAAAGGACTCACTTGTTCGCTACTACGCCAGTGCAACATGTCCACGAGATTATATTATTTTAAAACACACGGGCACTGTGTTTCGAAGCAAGATACAAGAGGTTAATAATGAACCACGTTGAGAATGAAAGATTACGACCCTGTTTAAAATGTGTGTCCTTGACATGGCTCTCAGATGTTCAAGTAAAGCACTGTGTTTTTAAATGAGCATAATCGTCAGTAGAAATGTGGTTAAAAATATAATGTACTTCACGTGGTTAAATAATGTACAAAATCTAATGTTGATCTCAGAGGTAATGAGACAAACAACCTAATTCTGGACTTATTTAAAAATCCATATGATATTTTGATTTGAACATATTATTGAATGCCATTTAATCACAGCTTCGATGTTTAATGTGTGCTTGTGAGTTTGCCAGGCTGAGAACAGATCTGACCTGTGTAAACTATGAAAGCCCTACTTTAATCAACAGGACAATCTGGGATCGTGCCATGGCCACGCTGATGTTTTCAGCATTGATCCCGAGGTTCGTGGTTCGAAACCCGACAGACCATCCTGATTATTACTACGAGTGTATTGCCCATAAAATGCGTGCCATCTGCTTCCCAGTGGACGTTAAAGATCCCCAGACGTGATTCAAATATTTGCTGAATTTCAAAATTATCTGCATATTACTCAATTGAGATTACACAGAGCAAGAAAGAGCATCTGATGTCTCCACAAATACGCAAGAGACATAACAGCGATACTCATCCGCTGTTCCTGACGCGGTTATCTGGCTTGACCATCTGAATGTGAAATTGTGCTGCATATACATCAACCATATGACAAGAAGCAAACCCCCTAGTAGCAGACAAATGCACACTTGCAGGCCAGGTGCCCTTTCAAATATGTGTAAAATACACTCAGACACCCAGCATTAATCATGAAATAAATGAATTAATCAAAATTATCATTCTCATTGGGGTTTTTTTCCGGTAAAGTCACACAGGTAAAACAACGTTGCCTCCCAGTCCACAACCCGCCCACACATTCACCATGCCCCCCTCCCTCCATCCCCCGCGACTATGTAATTTCTCGTCACAGCCATCTCTTAGACACACTTAAGCGGTTTTGCTTTCGCTACATTGTGCCCACCTGAAGAAGGATGCTTGTGTTGCGCTCAAAACGTCGTGATTTAATTTAGTTGGTTTCATTTATTTCATTTCATTTTTTACTTACGTGACTTTACCGAAAAAAAAACGAAGAGTATGAATCCTTGTAGTCACAAAAGCCAAATGAATATGTAATTGGGGGCCGTTCATAAATGACGTCACGCACCTGGGGGGCGGGGGGTCAGACATTTGTGACGATGTGTGACGATGGCATGGGGGGGTTGAGAAACGTGACGTCACATCAAAATGCGCAACTTTAAATAAATATAGACAACACGTTCTCCTAATGAAATAGACTTTTTAATAAATGTTTTTCCTACAACATCAGAGTGCAGCGCCATATTAAATACGCACTACAATGACAATAGTTTAAAGCGATTTGAAGAATTTTTTTTTTGGGGGGGGGTGCAGAGCTTTGTGACGTCATATTTGAGGGGGGGGTCTGACGTGTGACGAAGGGGGGGGGGGTCAAAATTCGTCCAAAATCGCGTGACATCATTTATGGACGGCCCCTTACACATACTCATTAATTGGCTCGAAACATTTTAACATGCAGAGGACCGCATAGCGTGGGTAATTGTTGGCAGCGGTTCTCTGTCTGGCTGCTTGTCGCATGGTTGCTTAGCGATTGCGAGATCTTCTTGGTCCTTTCGGTAAAGTCACGTAGAAGGGAAGTGATAAAATAATAAAAATAAAACATAATAAAATAATTATCACGACGTTTCGGCCACAACGCAAGCAGCCGTCCTCAGGTGAAGAACATGTCTGTCTTAGGCTTGAAGTGTCTATTTAAGCTGTGAGGGAGGAGGAAGAGAGCCTTGACAAAAGAAATTGCATTTGAAGAGGAATTTAGCATATTTATGGGAAATGCAGGAATGCGAATAGTGCTAATTGTGAAATGCGTGGGAGGTGGGTTTTCAAAGTCATATTGTGAGATGTTCTTTGTGTGAACGATAATTATACTACAATCTCGATTTGAAGCTTTCGTGACTACAGGAATTCATAATCTTTGGATCTTTCGGTAAAGTCACGTAGAAAATAATAATAGATCACGACGTTTCGATCGCCATGCAAGCGGTCGTCCTGAGGTGGGAAAGGGAAACAGGCTACTGAAACAAGTCCTTATATATATGTACAGAGCCGATGGGGGGGGGGTCACCTAGGGTGGTACCCACCCCGGCTAACCATCTACACGCTTCTGTCGAAGACTACGATCGACCAGAGTGCCACGTGCTGTCTGGGTGATGTACTTGAAGACCGGGGACGAGGACCCAGGCTTGGAGATCACCAACGATTTCCAGCCACGAACAACAATGATCCCTCTCTGGACCCCGCCTTATATCCGCTCCGGCGTGGCCTGGCTCCCCTCTTGGCCATGCCCCCCCCCCCCCCGAGTGTGAGGAGGAAGCTCCGCACATACAGTACCAGCCTTACTTGGTCCTGCCTCTCTATAGCGACATCTTTTATGACGCTACATATACACACACAAAAAATAGGCATTAATTATAAAAATAAAACTTATACTTAAGCCTTTTTATCAATCCAATCTCGGCTGAGGGTCTCCACACCATGTGGACCATGGAAATTATTTGTCCATACTTCACCACACTCGTCAGGAGCATAGATATTTGAGCATAGTACAGTGCAACAATAGATGATGCTATGCTGCCCCCTAACAACATAGCGTAGTATAAAAAATATTTTTCCATGTGATACATGAACGAACATTAATAACTTAGAACTGACGTAAAAATTGTGAAGTCAATGTGGTGGGACATTGGGAAACTTGACTGAACATGTGGTCACAGTTCCGGTACGTAGGCTTTCACGACCAATATTGTCTATAATAAAGTTTTTTTTTTGACCGAAACAGGAGGATTTCTCCACAACTTTGACTTTCGCCTGATGAGGCTTGTTGCAACTACCAGCGAAACGGCATTGGAATGTTATGAGTTTGCTCTCCAACACAGGTATGCTGAACTAATAACTATTTGGCATGTTCTCTCAACGTGAAAAAACCTTACTAATTGGCTGTCGGGTGGTGGCGGGTTTAACAACACATTTATATTTACGCCATCTAACAAAAAAACCTCTTATAGAAGTGTCTTTACAGTTCACAACAATTTTATTTTTCAATAAACGTGTTATGCATTCCCTAATCAGCAGTGATTACACTGTAACAAAACATTTACATTAACAGGGGGTGTGGAACTCAATTGGACAAGACAGTGGGCCGGTTTGGATTCAAATGCACCTCCGCGGAGCCACACATTTGGGCCTATGAAAATGAAAAGCATAATCATAACGGTATTAATTTACCGACCATCGTCTATATTAAAAACGGTAGCTAAATTCATGTCAGCAATCCACGTAATGTCAAAGCACATGAATTCATAAAAATGGTAATGTATTGCTACTCAGTGTTGAGGCTGCTTGCTTCAGGATTTTAAAACAATAAATCAACTATCTTTTCCCGCGCTTTCGAATTTTGAATGCGCGGGAAAAAACTTTTTTTTGCGTTTCAACTTCCGATTTAAATCAGGTTGAATTTGGTTAGAAGCTTCAGAGCTAATAGATATATGAATACGTCTTAAAATTGTAAATGTTATGGCGGGCCGGAGGAAGGGTCTTGGGAGGTGAGGTCCAGCTCGCAGCCGCGTGTTTGACACCCCCTGGTTTACAACAAATACAAACCAAAGTGCATTGTAATCTGGGCTAGAAATCAAATCCATGTGCTCGAGGTATCAGAAAGGGCCACTTAGTGGTTATATCCCCTCAGCTACAGCGTCTCCGGAGAAATGCAGAGGTTTTTTTCATTTCAAGTTATTGAGAAACGCACGGCATTGCACCCCATCCGCTCTCTGAACACAATAGAGTGAGAAGCACCTCCTCCAAATTGTAAAATGAAAGCACTACCCATGATCCAAGCTATACTGGCAGCCTACTTCAAAGCTAACATCAAGACATTGATGCCTTCGAACGTACATCGGCCGTACTTACCAACATAATGTTTAAAATGCACAGCACAAATAAGCGTAAATAAAAATGATGATTGAAGCTTTTGTGACTGCAGGAATCCATACTCTTTGGTTCTTTCGGTAAAGTCACTTTACCGAAAGAACCAAAGAGTATAAAAATGATGGTTACGTCCTTTGTGATGTCATCAAAGGCCAGCAGGAAATCTTCGAGAGATGGAAATGTGGTTCTCTCTCCTTGGACAGACACGCTTCGCCTCTCTTCCAGATAGCAATTACAGAGGCACAGAGAGCACAGAAAGCAGATAACATACACAATACGGCTCACTCGGGTTGACACCTTTTCCATAGGCTCAACCCAGATATTTGTCAGTCAGCCTAAGGTCTATCACCACTGTGCCCTATACGGAACTGCAATGAGGTTCCACACATTAACGGTGCCAGATCTCGGTACAAATCAATTTCTGCCACCCAACACAGGTGCCAATTCCCGGACTGTCCAGGTTACACACGGGTTACATCCGGACAAGTGGCAACGTTACAGCTCACAGCATGAACGGATAAATTGTATGCCTAAACAACGAGGACACAGAAGCCAGAGAGGCAGAGCACTGGCCATTAGCATTGGAATGTAAGTGCCCACCTATGTGCAGGTGGCATCAATTTAGCGTGAACGTTTATCACAAAGAGCACCCATGTGCAGGTGGCATCAATTTAGCGTGAACGTTTATCACAAAGAGCACAAGTAGTCAATACTTATGGACTGTAGTGAGTTCTAAGAAGTGTTGACGCATCAAGTGTGGAATGACAGAATAGAGCTTGGGGGAAGGGGAAGCGATGTTAAAGAAAAATACTGCCATGCGAAAGTAAAAAGTCAACGTGTGCTGATAAACAAACGAACCATTATGCATTGTGAGGGTACATGCACTTGGCAATGTCATCCCTGCTCTTTGCAGCTGGAGAACTACCTAGTATTGAATCGTGTTTCTCAAGTATATGGAGTTGTAATTTCCTTTGCTGGATTTGGTGCCTCTTGTATAAACGGATGTCAAGGTGGAGCAGAATGAATTTTCTAAGTAATTTGTTTTGCATTTAATGTTGTTGCCATTTGTTGGGATTTAATGGTGCAAATTTACACGTGGTGTTCATGTACGGATCAATCATCTTCACGCTACTTAACCTGAATAAAAAAAGTGGAACAAATGATACGTGTATCATAGACAATTCGAACAACTTTAAGCACCACATTACTTGAAATGTCGGTTTCCATAGCCAATACAACGATCTATATTTGTTGTGTAGTTAGGCCACGCGGTATTTTTACAGCAAAATTATTGTCAGTAACCCCTCCACCACCCAAGAAGATTGTCACATTGAGATGATTTCTACATTCCCAATGTATCGATAATATTCTGACCGATGAATATCCTCCTCACCGGTGGCCTGAGACTTTTCATTCCTGAATTCAAAATCGACGGTTGATTAGCTCAAGACTGCTTTGCGTTTCGCCAGCTAGTGAATCCGCAATATGTGAGCAGCAATCCATGGTACGGGGTCAATTATATGATTCAATATTCGATTGCTTGTTTCTATAATTCCATGCGTATTACATTGCGGGTTTTTGATCTGTTACATTGGTCCAATTTTGTATACTCTACGTTACACATAGAGAAACAACAACAAACTCATGCTTTTCTTAGTGCTTAAATGTAACAGCGTGCTATGTACAAATAATGTTGCTAAATTGTAAACTATTAATTATCAGATACACGATTCAATGCACGTGTCACCAGTACAAGGCTATATTTAAACTCATGAATCGATATATTTTTAGCTGAGGTGCAGCCCTGGTAGAATGCTTCCATTTGAGGCAGCTATCGAGAGCACCCCAAGTGGATATTTTTGGTCTACTCTTCCATGCTGTGCAGATGTGTTGGGAAAGGTGGGAGTACCCACGCTTCACCTCACCGCATACAACCTGCCCAAACTGGGTATACCCATTTATACACATGTATCATATGTTGAACTTCTTTCGAAACAAACATAGCCAACTGTGCTATTCGGAGGTGCGGGTGAAGGACATCAAACTAAATACTAAAAGTGCTTCTAAAGAAATGAGTTTTCAACTTATTGTTGGGTTGACTGGGGCAGGGGGATTGAAGAAAGGTGCTAATTGCTAAATTACCGCGCCAGGAGATGAAATCATACTGGTGACTTCTGTATTGCAAGTCCATTGTGTTGCCCATCACACCACTGTGACAGCATTAATACATGTTTACAGACATTTTTAGTTCTTAAATTTGGAGCTTTCGTGACTGCAGGAATTACTCTTTGGTTCTTTCGGTAAAGTCACGTATAAAGATAAAATAATAAATTAAATAATAGCATACGACGTTTCGATTGCAACACAAGCAATCATCATCAGGTATAAATGGAATAGCAACAAAAATCTAACCAGAAAACTATAGACAGACATATAAGCAGACAGATATCACCAAGATACATAGAGAGAGAGTAACACAGGCACAGAGAGAGGGAGATCGTCTCTATTTCATTTATACCTGATAATGATTGCTTGTGTTGCAATCGAAACGTCGTATGCTATTATTTAATTTATAATTTTATCTTTATACATGACTTTACCGAAAGAACCAAATAGTAATTCCTGCAGTCACGAAAGCTCCAAATTTAAGATCGAACCACTTCTACGGGGAAGTTTCAAGTTTATCTTTTTCTCTCTCTCTGGGTTTTTTGTTTTCTATCTCTGCCTGTGTATTTAGTGTACTTTTTCTGTCTCCACTCGTTTTTTGTCGTTCTTATGTTCTGCTCTGTCTGTGTGTCTCCGTTCCTCTTGTTTTATGTTTTGTCTCTCTTTGGAATTTTCACACTTAAATTCTAACTTAGCAATCTTTGAAATACGTAATCGACCAGGCTATGCGTTAATTGTGTGTTGACCGACTCTCTGTGTTGTATTACATAACATTTCGATATTTTGCTAGGTTATTTAATTTAGTGTGTTCTTTCTCCCTCTTTCCTAAGGTTCAAGCTTGCGTACTTGACCACGCGTCGCCGTACTCATTGACATGTTAATTTTTTCTCTAACCCCTCCCTCTCTCCGCCCCCGCCCCCCCTCTGTCTATTTAAGGCCTCGCCACAGAGACGATCTCCCTCTCTGTGCCTATGTGTTACTCTCTCTCTATGTATCTTGGTGATATCTGTCTGCATATATGTCTGTCTATAGTTTTCTGGTTAGATTTTTGTTGCTATTTCATTTATACCTGATGATGATTGCTTGTGTTGCAATCGAAACGTCATATGCTATTATTTAATTTATTATTTATCTTTATACGTGACTTTACCGAAAGAACCCAAGAGTACATTTTTAGTTCTTTAATTATACATATATATGTATATATGTACATATATATGTATATATGTACAATAACCATTATATATGCAAGTCAAATTATGCTTCACATTATCACTGTGACCATGGAGGGGTAAAGTGGAGCTGTGGTGATGAGAACTGCTGCTGGGTACAAAGTGGACAGGATACATGCAAATAGCATCCCAAAGTAAATGTAGCAAAGCTCCATTCTGCCATTGACTTCCCCAATGTAGAGAGCTCGGTGTAGTTTTGGGTACCTGGTCGGGTTTGCTATACGATATATTATAGATTCCTTGATCAAACATTTTTATGAATTTTCTACTGCCATTTTTTGTACTTTACTTTTTCATGTTGAAATCAATATATTAATAAAACATTCTGGTACGTGTATATGTAACAGATTAAATGTGCTTTATTATGTTAAAATGTTTATTTATTTTTTATTATAGCATTAAATGGGATTATTAAATCTGAATAACATGGGATCAGTTTGTAAATTAATAACGTACATTTTCATCTCTCTGTCAATCTACTGCAGGAGAAAGGTCTTCACCATGCCGGGTTGCTCATGGTTGTTGTCTTCACCATACTTTACCACGCTGGTCAGACAGAACTGGTTGAAAGGGGGGGGTCACTCAAGATCAAGGAATCGAACTGAACCGAAAATCGGAACGAAGAACCGGTTTAAACCGCTAATTTTATTCAGAACAAAAATCTAAATCTGGAAACCCAAATATATTTATTTTGGCTTCAGGTTCACAATGTGCTTCTCACTGCAACGTGGCTTCTGCATGATCACGTCTTATGGGGGTGGGGGATTTTCCAATAAAGCTAAAATTCAATTAACTAAATTTTATGTTAGTTTGTGGATCATTGTGCTCCATACTATGGAGAATACGAGCCCATTTTCTTTTCCGCCAGCAAAATGTAAGAACACAATCTCATTGCACGAGTATCGTCCACTGTGTACAGTAGGCGTCGAGTTGGAATGCTCACCTTGTGCAGCGCCCGTACGTTCTTTTAGACATTTCCTTCAGCTCATTCCCACGGGACATTTGTAATGAATGTGTCATCAGAAAATCCGAGATGGTTAATGCTTTCGTCGTCGATACTTATGCCTTTATTACTGCAATCCTATTTTCCGAAAACATGTTATAATGTCGCTGTGAATACGTTTTGCAAAACACGTCACGTTGTCTAACTCTCCTCATAATATGTTTATTGGTGCTTCATGTAATCTCAGTGTGGCTGTTCAATTTTGTAAATGGTTTTTGTGATTTGTTTTATTTAGGCTCTGGTTTGTGAGAGTTTAGATGACTGCATGCATACATTTCTACAGTAAATAAATGCCTTTTTCATATTTTACAAAGGCTATCAAAAAAGTCTAGCACATTACAGAAAACATTGGTCATTCATTTGGACAAAAAGTAACATTTACATCCTTAATTGTGTCCATTTGAATCTATATTACGCTGGCAATTTTGAGATGTAATAATATAATATGCATACATTACTAGAATATTCAAACATTGGCGATACATACTGTACTGGTTGTGCATCAATTACATTTTTGGAAAACGGTTAATATGCTTCGTTTAAGAATGAAATACAGACCATCAGTGCCAGGTTAAGGGGATGACACTGAAGTGTAAGTCAGCGACAGGCAGATTGTGATTATTTAATGCTGAGTCTTTAAAACATTTCAACACTTGATATTCATGTCAAATTGTTAATTAATTTGTATTTAAAACAGTAAAGTAAATATGACTGATTTTTTTCTACCTACGTGACTTTACCGAAAGAGCCAAAGAGTATGGATTCCTGCAGTCACGAAAGCTTAAAATCAAGAATGACCGATTGCTTTAGAAGAAACGTGTCCTGTCAATGGGCATCTTATGAAGCGTTCAAATAAGCGTGGAAAACGTATGCTGTGAAATAAACTGAGAGACGTGAAGAGAAACACGTGGATCAGGGAACGCAAGCAAGTCTGAGACGTCATATTGGCCATTAAGAACAGTGAGTTGGTGCGGCGAGCCCAATATTCCCTCCGCTTCTCTAAACTCAGGTGCACAGTGTTCGGACCTAAGGTCCGCGGAGTTTCTGTACCCACTCCCTATGTTGCGGTTTGTGCTCTGTTCCGAGCTCCTGTTGAAATGTAATGAAACTTGTTCTTGGTTCTTTCGGTAAAGTCACGTAGAAGGGAAATAATAAAATAATAAAAATAAAACATAATAAAATAATTCTCACGACGTTTCGGCCACAACGCAAGTAGCCGTCCTCAGGTGAAGAACAGGTCTGTCGGAATGACAGAGTCTGAATGACTCTGTCAGAGTCTGAATGACTCTGTCTTCCGACAGACCTGTTCTTCACCTGAGGACGGCTGCTTGCGTTGTGGCCGAAACGTCGTGAGAATAATTTTATTATGTTTTATTTTTATTATTTTATTATTTCCCTTCTACGTGACTTTACCGAAAGAACCAAGAAGATGAATCCCTGCAGTCACGAAAGCTTTAAATCGAAATAAAGCTTGACTTAAAGCTTTCGTGACTGCAGGAATACATATTATATAGGTCTTTCAGTAAAGCCATGGCTTTACCGAAAGACACATGGAATATGTAATGAAACGTTTAAAAATATACATTTCTATAACAGTGGGTTGGTATGGACGGGACATCACCAGACGGAATAATGGCCAATTGACAGGACTGGTGAATGTCAGCCCAATGAAGGAACGTACCTGAAAGGACAACACCTTGGAGATGAGATCAGCGAGCATCGTCGTACTTACGAGTAATGGTGACAGCACGGGGAATATTTCATCCAGCAGTGGACAGGTTATAGCTTATAACAGCAGTGGACAGATTATGGTTGATGATGACTTGTTTGCATTTTTTTTACCTAATATTTAAGAAAATTACATGATACCTAATGTGTGGAGTTCTTTAACTGTTTAACCGATTTGAACATTTCATCTGTGTCGCAATTTAGACATGCCATTGATTATACATCATGCATTTTGCTTTCTGTAGATGTTTTGGACACTTTTGTGCAGCGTATTAATTGCAAATGCCATTTGTGTGGTGTAAAATTGTGCATGTTTGCACATTGTAACAGTTAGCGCTGTATTTAAGCTGCAAATTGAATGACTATTTGCATTTAATGACTGGCGGGAATGATATAAATGCATTTTCAGTAATATAAGCCACATGCAAAAATCCTTAATGTCAGCATAATTGCATGGTATTTTTCTGAAAGGAATGTTCAGGCTTTGTTTCATTACCAAAACCAGTGACATTTTGATTCAAATCAACATGACCAGTTCCAATAAATTGACAAGCGAATTTACATTAATTTTTGAAATTAAACTACAAAAATAATATAGATGCCATGTCCACAGGCGTCGGATCTCACGGATGTACCACCGTAAGAACCAGGCTCAGTAATTGAGCAAGAATGGATGATCGTATTGAATGCATGCATATACATTTATTTGGCAGCCACTTTTGAAGTCAATAGAAGTGATCCCATCTTTGTTTCATTTCCAGACACTGCATAATTATCCAGTGGTAGTTCGGCCCATTGGGAGCCTTAAGCAAAATTATGTTTCTGAGCATCTACTTTAAATTCATGATCTCCGAGCGAGATGACAGAATCTATTGAAAACATTTATACACATTTGTCATTCTTATAAAGCAAATCTATCAAAAAGGTGCTATATATATATCGCAGGTGAGTATAGTCTGCAGAAGTTTCACAATATGTTGCTATGTGGTTTTACCCAAATTAACAAATTTTCGAGTAAATTCTCAAATTTGGCCATTTGGAAAGTGAATCTGGGACACGTGACCGGCTCTTTATTGACCAGCATCAAGATATCTTTAACATTGTTTAGCTTGTTGTCCTTCCCCCGCACCTCCGATTAGCAAGGTTGGCTACGTGAGGTGCGAAAGTTCAACATACATACGTGTGTCGTGACATTGAATTAGTCACAGTAGCGTGTGCCACTGGGAGATTGGTAGACAATGGAATTAGAGGTAGCAGCCCGTTCTACCAGTTGGAGCTGTGGGCAAGGCACGCAGCCTTGTGGGGGATCCAGAGGGGTGCGGGGCCGAGGGCGGAGCCTGGCTACGCTGGCAGGATAAAAGGCGAGCTTCGACTCACAGTTGGGGCTGCTGAAATCTGGTGTGGAGCTCGTCGTGCCGTCATCGTCGTGATCTTCGCCCTCTTTAAGCTGTGGGTCTGGCAGCATGTTGGCTGTCCTGACCCAGTATGTAGTTTTCCCTAAGGCTGTGAAGACCAGAATAAAAGAGAGAGAGAGAGTACTCCTACTAGTGTCTGTGAGTTAGCACACTACACGTGCATGCATACAACATCCACTGTGAAGCAGACGGCACACACATTTGGTATACACACCTGCACTATTAACCCAGGCAGCCGCTGGGATTGAAGCTTGATACTGCTTGGCCACGTCACTGACATGTAGTGGAATGAGAGAAATTTAGAGATGCACTGAGAAATAGAGATTAAGTGAGGTTAAAGGTGTAGACAAAGGATGCAGATGGAGTGAGTTTTAAAAAATACAGACAAGAAATGTGAAATAAGAGTGTACAGACGAGACAGATGGCGGGAGATGAGAGAAGAGATGCAGACATGATAGCGATGTAGATATCAAATCAACTGTGATTAAAGACGGTTAAATGATAGAGATATAGGTGTATTTTTTTGCATTAGATCGCGTTAGTATAATTGTGTCGAAACCCGCCACCACCGACACAGCCAGTAATATTCGTCACGTAAACAAAACGTGCCAATTAGTTACTACTTCAGCCCACCGGTGTGTTGGACAGTAAATCCACAACATTTACGATTTGAGACATGTGATGTTTCGCTGGTGATTACACCTAGCATCGTCAAGCGATTTGCCAGAATTGTGACAAATTTTACTGGCGGTGTCGGGTAGTGGAAGGTTATGACACATTTATACTTGCGCGATCTAACCCAAAAAGCCTTTATTATGAATAATATTGTTTCGTGAAAGCCTACTACGTGTTGAACAGATATAGATGTATTCACACAAGATATGAGTAAGATAGGAGAGATTATTTCGACAAAATTTCAGAGAGATGGTAGCAGATCCATTCGAATGAGATAAGAGACATGATGGAGAAACGTATCTTTTGGAGAGATAAACAGGAGGCAGAAGAGGCAGGTCAGAATGAATGGAGAGATGTAAGATGAGAGGTGCAGATGCACTAAAATAAACGTGGGAGATGTGTTTGTATACGATAGGAGGGATGTATTCAAAAGTTAGATAGAATATATAATAGAGGGATGGTTGGATATCGATGCATTGATATAAGATACGAAATAGAGAGTTGCATTGATAACGTTAGATCGTCCATAGAAGCATCACATTTCCTGCAGGTATTGTTCAGAATGAAATCGTAAGAATAGAATAGGATTCCTGCAGGCTCGCATATCGCTAATACACAAGCCTGTATATTTATTGCAATACTAAAAGTAGTGTAACAATAGGCGTATTCGCATATACTTTGTGTGACAACTTAACTTATGTTGACATTGATAAGTAGACACTAAAGCAATCTTTAACTCTCGGTGAAGGAAGCTTAATTTGATACACCGTGTCAACATAACCTTTTCACATACCAGTAATGTCAACATAATTTGTGTCGACACACTTAAGTTGACATAAATCCTTCTCAAGTAAAAATGCCCAAACAATCCGTTCCTTTCCCTGTTCCATGTCTCCTGCTGCTACTATATAGCATATTAACTTGGCTGTAAACGCACTGCTTTACATTTCTTCTTTGGTAGACAACTATTCGTATTTGAGACTCTCATTGGAACTTTTTAAGAGATGTCACTGAGAAAGTGAGAAAGGAATCAAATGCACATACTGAAAAACTTCCTGTTTAAATGCAAATGCCAATACATTTTGTGGGTGAGAGCCATTACCAGAGCTGACCATCAGGACAAATCCTACTTAATCACCATTGCCAGGAACTCTCTTTAGCAAGTGGCATCGTATCAGGCTAAAACGTCTCTCTGTTAACGATTCAACGTGTGCAGCCACGTCGGCATTAATTGGAGTGTCTCTGTCCTCAGTCGCCCACGACACCACTAACAGACCATGTGGGGGAATGTGCTGTGCATTTCTCGGTAAAGTTAAGCAGGAAGCATTTGGCACTTTCAGCATCGTGGGGCTGGAGCCAAAATCGTCTTCATATGGCCAATGTTGATGGAGAGCATCGACTATAATTTACGTTACCCTGGTTGAACGAGGTAATTGCACCAGGAGCAATTTATCATCACTATGATGATTCCTTCTTCACATTTGTGAATCGGGCATTGAGGCGTTTGATGCTCCGCGGTCTGCTGTGGGTGACCACAGTCGCACACCGGAGAGTTTAACATTTTCCATTTGTACATCGAGTATCCGCATCTGCTGCCAAACCTTTGCTGAAGATCGAAGCCAGGGATCTTCTGTGTTGGCTCTTTCATGTGGTGTTTGTGACTTTTTGTGAACGCAATTAAAATTTCCAAGCATCATTAAGTGTTGAAGTTGCATTGGTGAAGGTTAACACATGGGTCTAAAAGGGCTTACTGCGTGACTTCAAGCAGTGGTAATGAGGCACATTGGATGGGGAGACATACATTATTTATGATTTGCTGGCCTTCCCGGAGGGTTATGGTATTGTGGAAATGGGGGGGGGGGGGGGTTGCAACTTCCTTGAGTTTTTTTACCTTTGTTGTGTGTCTAACTAACTACACGGAGACGGCTTCTGGAGGCAACGCGTATATTAACCAACAGACTCAACTGACAAGATTGTAGCACGAAGAGGTATGGCCCCTTCAACCCGATAGCCTAAGGAAGGCACAGTCTCCCTTCTAGTGTGTCCTACACACCCCTGCTACGCTACACACAGGTCCCTTGCCACGGCCGCTACGGGAGGCGAGAACGACCTGACCCAGCTAGGGTACGGGTCCCACCACCGGTCTGCTACAACCCGGCTCTCACAAGAGCCTCGGTTGAGGGTCCGAGGGTGCTGGTTCAGTCTTCAGGTCTTCGGACGTCTTCAGGCTTGAGTTGGCGAACACTGCCGGACCTGTTCAGAGGGCCGGCTTTTTATCCCCAGGTCGGGGCTTACCCCTACCCTAATGACCCCCCCCACTCCAGAACCTTCTGGAAGGTATTAAAGGGTGTTAAAATCGGTGGGCGATCTCTATCCCCCCCAGCCCCCAGTCCTTGGGGGTCTGGGGTGTCAGCCACAGGTCACGGGCCACCCGAGGGGGGTTTTACCCCGTGACCGTGCTGGCAGGTAAAGCGACCTACAGTGCCTTGTTATGGTGCAACACCTTCATAGCGTATTTTAAGCATCAGCAATGTAATTTTTTCATACTTTTTTTTATTCAAATAAGCCATATTTTTTTTTTTAAACACCCAGTCTGCCACATAGGGGGGCGATAGCCCCTGCACTCACAAGTGGCGAGGTATATGCCCATTGCCTGCTTCCGATTTCTGGATGTACGCTGATCTTAATTCATTTTCTCAACCTAAGAGCAAGTTCACCAAATTCATACTGACTCCTCATCGATTGTGGCCATGGAACCAAGACTATGGACCATTTAGTAAACCACTGTAGTCTATGCTCCTTCATTGGAGGAGGAACAGCAAAAGTACACAAACTCTCTCCTAAAGCCCTCTCGTCTTGGCTATCAGAGTTCAACATTGGCATTTAGTTCCCGAACATATGGCCATCATGCACAGGAATAGAAAAAATATAACATCATTGAGTGGCCTTAAGCATGGATGGATAATGAAGGTATTCTTTCCCTGGCAAAAAAAGTTAGGGGCATTAAGGTGAGCAACTCAATGTCTGCCAGGTGATGATGACAATCTCTCCTGCCAAACCTGATGCATTGAGATTTAAAGTAAAACCCATTTCAAAATAATTCGGTTCACACAAAAATTGTTTTTAGGTACAAATGTTATCGTTTAAAACATGTTATGGCGTTTAAAATATCACAACCCGATTGCAGATTAAACTTGATTGTGTCTGAGCTCTGATGTATGGTGGTTTGATGTTAAACCATTTTAAAATCCTGGCTTGTCTTACCTATAAACGTCATTTTTGTTTGTCTATCCGTCTGTCCATCTGTCTGTCTGTCTGAGCATGCGTGCTTGCGAGGGATTTGGCTTTCAAACGGTGGGTTTACGTAAAAAAAATGCCGGCTACCACGCTGTAAGCCCGCGGTTGGCAAGCGTTATTCCGTTTTCCTGTCCGTTACCTAAAAATTGGTTAAAATAGTGTTTTTGTTTAAATTTGTATTTATTCATATTGTTTTTCCGCCCGGCGCGGGACACAGCACGCAATTGCACATGCGCGAAACGCTGACAGGAGTTGCACCTAGCAACGCACACACGATCTCTTCGCGCTGCTGGCGGTGTGGCGAGGTCGCGTTCTTGCCGCTGCTCCACAGGCCCAAACCCCTCATGGTCCATCTCCGGGGGCTGTCTGGGGATCACCCCCCCTTCGTCTTCCTCCTTCGAAGAAGCCCTTGTAGGTTGTCTTTTTCTCGTGTACATTTTAAGCCTACACTATCACCTAGCTATGAAATATTTTCACTTCTGGCACAAGATGTAGTGTGTGTCTCACGAGGCACACACAGAATTTTGGAGGCACTACGATTCATTCACAACCGAACGGGGCTATGGATTAGCAATACTCGGGATACTCTAGACCCCAAAGGGGTCTCTATGTAAACTGAGTCCACGACGACCGTCGCTCCAAGACTCCCGAAGCAACGCCGCATGGTTCGCTCTTTCCGCCAGAAAACCCCGATTACTCTGCCCCCGTCCCTCTTATCCTCCTGAGCGTGACCTCGCTCTGCCTCTGGTCACACCCCTTCCTCGGTCTCTCGAGATGGAACCAGAGCCAGCATCACATGTCCTCCGGGCCTCCGTTTCCAGGCCCCCTTCACTCCCCTGAGTTGGCATGTCCCCTCTCTCTCTGTGACGGGACCCTGCACTGTAGGGCCTGCTTCTCCGCCACGTCTCCATCAGCTCCCTAGAGAGGTACGTGCACCCTCCTTTACCAATTGTAGTTGTAGCCAGCATATACGCTGTAGAGACGCAATTTACGTTTCTACACATACATACAGAAACACAATAGGTGCCCTGAGTTTGCAACTATTAAGACTAACATGGCACAAATGCGTGGGGATACAATACGGTCAGAACCGTGCTCAAACCAAGTTGGCCGACCGCAGAAAAAATATCTGGGATAGGAATAGCATATTGCATGTATTGGGGGTGGGATGCTAGCTGTGCTTTTATCGTAGGAAAAGGCGTGGGTGACTGTGCAATTACCGAATGATACGGTGCTGCAGTGGGAGGATTACATCGCGATGCAATGACACTGGAAAAATACTGTTGGCCCACCCGGAGTTCGTGATTAGTTCGTGGTTGAATACTGAACATGCACTCCACCTGTTCGCTGATCAGAATAGCTCTCCAGCCGCCAACTCGTGAATGACACAAATATGCCATGGCAGAGAATATCCTTCCTGTGTGCCTGCAGAACTCTTCGCCAAGGCATAATCCAAAGTTTGATGCTTTTAAATTAAACATTGCTGTTGTGGCAATTTCGAGAATGTTGATTTAATTAGTGGTGTAGTGTGGTTTGGCATCGGGTCCTCTGTCCAATTTCCTCTCTTGTCGTAGCCCAGAGCCTGGGCCCCTCCAACCCATAGTTGCATCGCCTGCACACGTGATAACTATTTCACTGGTTTAAATCTTCCATTCCTGATTCGGAGGTGTTTAAAATGTATTCTGTTTTGAGCGGCCATCCATAGGAGGGGTTTGATAATTCACAATGTAACACAATTTTTGTTCCTGTGTACTAAGTGGTTTTTTTATTGCTTATGCCTAAAAAGTATAGAACATGACTATTATTCCCCACAAACGTTGCTTTTGTGACCAGGACTTGACGTGAACGAAAGACACAAATGCACACGTTTTCTCATTGAAAATAGGTACATTTCAAAATATCACTGTCCTGGTCACAAAAGCCAAGTTTGTGGGGAATAATAGTCGTTTTCTGTACTCTTGAGGCATAAGAAATTAGGAAATAACACTTACTACCCAGGAAAAAAAAATGTTTGTTACACGGTATAATGTACTCAAGGCACGCTGAGGAGAGGCTTGCGGAGCCCCAATGCGGTTTCAAGAAAGGGCGGTCCTGCACAGATGCCATATTTTCTGTCCGTCTGCTACAGCAGAGGTGTAGGGAATTCCAACAAGACC
This sequence comes from Callorhinchus milii, assembly GCF_018977255.1. Classification (NCBI taxonomy): domain Eukaryota; kingdom Metazoa; phylum Chordata; class Chondrichthyes; order Chimaeriformes; family Callorhinchidae; genus Callorhinchus; species Callorhinchus milii. Next base: position 48,769 of record NW_024704895.1, read on the forward strand.
TACATCTCTGCTTTATTGACCTGGTCAAGGCCTATGATACCATCAGTAGGCCTGGGCTCTGGGTTGTTCTTCGTGCTTTCGGAGTCCCTGACCCTCTGCTCACGATCATTAAGGACCTTCATGATGGTGAGCGGGCCCGGGTAAAACTACGTGGCCGGGAGTCAGAGCCATTCCCTGTACACCTTGGGGTGCGACAGGGATGTCCTCTGGCTCCCACATTATTTAACATCTATTTTGACCACGTAGTTCGTGAAGCCTTCAATAGCTGTACCGGGGGAATTTCCATTTGGTACAGATATAATGGGAGGCTGATCGATGCCCGGGTGCGATCAAGGGATGGCTCCCTATTGGTCAACCACGTTATGTATGCCGATGATTTGGTAATAGCTGCTCATTCAGAGGAGGAGTTGGAGACGCTGCTGCTGAAACTGGAGCGTGCCACTAAGAGGTGGGGCCTTACCATCAGCCCCACCAAAACTAAGCACCTGCCTGGGTATTTTGTACCATCGGACACTCCACCCCCACAACTCCCAATCGGTGATGGGGCAGTTGTGGAGAGAGTGGAGAGTTTCCCATACCTGGGCAGTGTGCTTATGACCGGCTCCGGTTTAACAGCAGAGGTCTCACTCCGAATCAGTCGAGCGTCAATATCTGTGTGGAAGCTACCTGGTCTGTCGCTCCGCACGAAGCTTCAGGTCTTCTCGGCCACAGTCATTCCCTCCCTTCTCTACGCTTGCGAAACGTGGACCCCCCTAATGGAGCATCTTCGCCGGTTAGAAACATTTAGGCTGGCCTGCCTACGATCCATCCTGGGTTTAACCAGGCTGGATTGTGTGAGCTCACAAATCCTTGAAAGATCTGGGCAAAGTCCCATCGGTGAGCTCCTCCGGCAGGCAAGGCTGCGTTGGCTGGGTCATGTAGCCCGCATGCCCAGCCACCGCATGCCTAAACAGCTTTTGTTCGGCCGGATCGAGGGGGCTAAACGGGCGTGGCACGGGCTAGAGAAGAGATGGAGTGATGTGGTACAGGAGGACGTGGAGCTGAGTGGACTTGCCGATGACTGGTACCAGCGGTGTCAAGATCGGCCTCTGTGGAGGAGGCTCATGAAGGACGCTACTGGGCAGTTGGAGGCAGTCGCCCTCCAACAACAACGGAGGGTGGAGGAGCGACGCTCACAACAACGAGCGGAGCGCCGGGTGGCTAAAGCACAGCAAGTTGGCACAGTAGGGGGCACAGGTGGTGCATCAGCCAGTCATCTCGGTCATCTCAGTCAGTCGACCCGTGGCACCTGGGTCTGCCCCGTGACCTCCTGCCAGCGGGCTTTCGACACTTCACGTGGCCTCAAGTGCACATGGCACAAGCGTCGTGGTGACATCACCACTTAGTGACGAATGGCGGTTGTTGTTGTACTCCCATTCGCATTTCTATTGCAAACCATTCTAAACTAAAATTACCAGAATCATATACAAAATACAATATTAAATTATTCTGACATTTATCATAATTAAGATTATCACAATAATACAATGTCATCATCTATCAAAAATGGAATGTTCACAATCCATCATCATTATTTATATTTCGTCATTTTCATAGATCGCAGAAATAAAAAAAATGTTATGTTTTTGCCATGGAATAGAACTTCTGGTGTTAAACAGAAATCACATTTTACGAGCATCCTCTACTTACATGTGGGAAATCACAGCAATCATGATGGTGCCTCTCAGTTATCGGTGTGTCAATTACATCACGTACCATCCTCCTCCTTATCAGTAGATACAACCGATAGAGTGATTTTAGTATCTGCCCATAAGTCCTTACACTTTCGTCTTATTCATAAATTTGCACATAATCATTACTGTATCTGTTTCAATATCGTTGACGGACCGTATTTCTGACAGTGTTTTCATATCCTTGGTTCTTTCGGTAAAGTCACGTAGACAAAAAAAATCAAAGCAAAAAACCCACGACGTTTCAATCGCAACACAAGCAGTCTTCATCATGTAGAGAGAAAAGAGGGCAAGCCTCCAAATGCAACTGCTTATAAGGGTTTCCAAAGTGAGTGGGCGGGGACTAAATTTGGGGGGAGGAGAGCTTATGCAGCGTAAACAGCATGGGCTGGGCAGCCAGTCAGATAATGGGGGCGAGGAAGGGGGTAGAGATAGTGGGAGAGAGGGGGGGTAGAGATAGGGCGGGAGAATGCGGCTCGAGTAGACAATGGGCGGAGTTGGGAGGAGGACTGTGCGTACACAGCATGGGCGGGGAGACAATGGGGGAGGAAGGGGGTAGAGATAGGGGGATAGAAGTAATATGCTTGTATCAAAAGTTGCCCTTTGACCACACCCCTGCCAGTATAATGTAAGAATGTGCTTATTACATCAGAACTGTTATATTAAGTCTACTTATATCCAGCTTCTGCTGTGCTAAAGTTCGTGCTGTGCTCATAATCAACTCATGAGCACGGAAAATCAGCGACTCAACGTGTCTGCCATTCAAAGTACAACATACGGTTTTCACTCAATAGTGATTAATTATGGAATCAGCCTACAGGCCACTTGAGTTTCTAGACTTTTGTTTAAAGACACCCTCTGTGAATGAGGATAAAACACAACCTCTAAGCTATGCTGTCATTACTCATACAATAACCATTACCGTGTGTGTACTCGCACCCACCTACAAGGTTCAATTCCATATGGCACATTTTCACAACAACAATTACCAGATGTAAGGCCGGAAAAGCCAATTTAAGTTGCCAAAATGCGTTACCATCTGCCTTTGACATGGTAATTCATTTCTGCGAGGTTACATAACAGTATAATTATTGGTGAGACAACAGCTTTAAAATTGAGCCTCGTTATCCTTTTATCTGCAGTGCCATGCCAGCCACGGCACAGACGAATTATTGAGGTATTTTTAAAAATATGTACGGTAGGATCTTAAAAATATCCAAGATAGACGCTTTCAAAAGTAATTTTCAATAATGATAACCCTTGCATAAATACACTGTTCCATTAAAGATGTATATAGATATCTAAAAATCAGCCCAATTATATATTGTAACATTTTGGGGTTTTCAAACTCAAAGTAATTTGAGTTCCACTTGTGGCTGCCCGCACTGGAGCCATACCACACAGGAGCTTCTCAGAGGCACCAATTAGTCCCTACAATAGCTTAATGATGCTTGCTTTCATGCTAATAGCATCACTGGGGGTTCATTCATTGTATTACTGGTCTGCCAAATCCCCCCTACGGTAAACGGGGAGTCGTACATGAGTTTTACTAGTCCCACAAAAAGTGCCATCATTCGTTGCCATAAAACTGCCTACTTTAACAGATTACTGAATGCAGCATGAGTGACTTTAGTGTCTGTAAAGCAAGAATTATAACTGAACGTCAAGTACAAGTGGAACTAAAGCTATAAAAAGAGGTTTGATAATGTCACAACATGGATTGGTTTTACAAAATTATATACTGTATATTAACTATTTTGTATTTTACTATTTCTATCCAGCATCACTGTCGGCTGCAAAGAGTAGGCGGTGTCTCCTGGTGTCCATTGAGGCAATCATACACCACTCAGCGAGATAAGACGAAGCGGATTGGTGCAGACTTGTAGAAGAGTAGGCATAGTGTGTAAACAATCCGACGTGTGATCGGTATCCAGTGTAACTCGTCTTGCATCGATGTAGTGATTGGATCAAATTTCCGCTCCAGAACTGTCAGGCGAGCCGCAGCATTCAACACGGACGCAGATGCACAGCGCTGGCAAAGCCGAAGATTCTGTTCTATTAGTCCACTTGACTTGATGATAGATGTGTGTAAAGGCATCCGAATTATATTTTTACATAACAGACATGGTACATCAAGACAGATGTATTATGGAAGACAGATGTAGCCTGGCGGTGTGCACTAACATAATTCAGTGCCTTAGCTTGCCGTTTTCCATGTCTCGATTACCAGGAATACTTCATAGCCACCTACATTGATGAAACTGGCAGCTATGGTTGCCTTGTTTTCAAATGACCCGTGTATTCAGGAGGCCAAACGACGGAGATCGGAGGCAACAACATCACTGGTATCACGGCTGATGGACCGGTCAGTGACACGGTAGCGGATAACAGCCCAGATGGTTGGCCAGCCGGCAGGAGTACCAGAACCGGTTGGTTGAAAAACGGTCGAACCGATCGTACTGGGACACAAGGCGGATACAACTGCCGCTACGATCTCACACCATTCAAATGTTGCTGTGAATAACTTTGGTGAAAGCTTCTCTGACATTCATTTTTATAAATACTTGTTATGGTATTTATTCTCAGGATAGCTACATTTTTTTTTGTTAATATAAATTGTATTAGGCCATGGTTTGTGAGAGCTTGGATGACTAACATTGAATCAAATAACTCAATTTCCATGAACCACAAAAGGCTGGAGAATATTGGTATTTGATATTCATTTGTTTTCCAGAAACTGATTTATATTTTTACGAGTGTGGTCGATGATAGAACATCCTTTCCATATAGCCAGATTTAAAATCAGTCGTTATTCCGTTCCAAAGATCGTCGTGAACAATGTAAATGTGTGATTTAATTACACACCTTCATTATAAATACTTCAGATTACACATCGCTTGGTAGAATACTGCCAGAGTGCAGTCACACTCAAAGTGAGGACCAGATGTGGTTTGTTTGAAAATGCAATTTATATGCCAGATGGTAGTTTTTTTACATTAAACTGCTAGGAGATATAATTAAGACAAGTGAGTGTAGCAATGAAATACCTTGTACGCACCTTCTACACTGCATTTCCCTCTTCAATCTGTTTGTTATATATGAACACCTTAATATCCTTAGATGTGTGTTCTTAAACAGGGCGCATGCCATACGTTTTTAGGCACAAGCCTTCCCTTAAGTCTACAAAATAGCCAAGGTGTTTTTTTTATTCCCCAGTGGGCCCTGTAGAGTTGGAAGTTTGGAAGAGCTAATGGTGTAATGGACATTTGGTTTCATATTACTTCCACACCACCCAACAGAGAAAAAAGGAGAAAGGCTAATCACCTACATCCATCTTGTACCATTTGTATTCTGGAAGTTGCCACAACAGTAGCGGAAAGCAATTGCCTTTGTTCGCTGGCTCTGTCTGCTGGACAGACTGATGAGTCTCGGAGGTCGCGTTAATAGGAGCATTAACAAATGTACAAGACCTTTGTCCACACGAGCAGTTTGGAAACGCTGCTACTCAGCTTACGTTCTTGAGAGGAGAGAAAAAAAGAACTGGCAATTACGTAAAACATGTTTTATCACGCACGTTCAATTGTTTGGACATCTACTCGTGGTGTGTGTGTGTGTGCAAGATTGGAATTTGAGCCTTTGCGTAGTCGTATGATACATAGTATTCCTTTGGATGCACACGTGGGCATATGTGTGTGCAAATCATGCATTTGTCGACTGTAGGCGACAGAATTACTGACAGTCAGATGCTTCCAATTGTGCAGCACGTGCAAAGTGATTCAATTGAATAGGACAATGTGTACACAGGTTTCTTAAAATGTTCAGTTTAAGTTCGTGGCTTACAAATAGCGAAAGACCAATGCGATATCTTTCTATCGTGCATGAGCACATTAGCATTCACCCACGGTTTCTTTGCGCAGAAGCCAGGTAGACGTGTTGCGAGCAAAGATTAATCGCCGTGACATCGTGCGGGATTCACTCGCAAGCGGTCGAATCAGCGAGGCATCTAAAGGAGTTGCACAGCGGTGGGAATGAGCACTCTGAAAACAAGATCTTGCTGGGTTTTTTTAAGTGTCCTTCAAAGGTGATGAGCTATTAGGCACACTGACTCTAGGTAGGAGATGTTTTCTTGTTCCATTTAAGACGATTAGCTATATGCCGGCATGTTGCGTAAAAGAAAACATGAGGCAAATAATTAGGATTTGATTATAATTCTTTATGACCTGTACATATTTATAAATTAGTAATTAAACTAGATTGGTATGCTCATGGTATATGCATTTAATTGTCCAAGTGAGGATCGATTATTGAAGATTTATTCATGGCGAGCGCAAGTTCCGTTTATGCAAATTCTGCCAACAATAGCGCACAAATGAGACAGAGCAAATGAGAAACAATACAAACAGGACAATAAAAATAAGACAAAACAAATCGATAAGCGACTTAGCACCTAGGCTTTGTAGCCACTGGTAAATCCAAGTGTGGTCTGCGTGATATTTATTTATTTATCTTGAGCTTTTACCACAACGTTACTGTAACGTTCAGCAGCTGAACATGCCTGCAGCAATGCGTGGCATTGAGCTTCAGAGATGAAATTCCCATCAAGTGGCCAATCCTCGAACACGCATTTATTCGATTCTTGAATCAAATCATGTCATGACCCACGAATAGTGTAATCGCAACTCATCGAATCGCCTAGGGGAAAGGGGGTTGTGGATTAATTGGACCAGAAAATTCGACTCCATGGCAATCCTCTTATTCGTGAGAAAATAACGGACATAAGGGTGACCTTTGAGCTATAAACTTTCATCTCGCTCGCAAATCCACGCACGCGAGAAGAACATTGGGTACCCGTAAGTTCCCGTTTTGTCTGCAGCATCGCAGATGCATTGCAGCATCCCATCAGGGTTGTGTCTCATCATCACATCGATCGTTACACATGCCTCTTAACTGCCTGTCTATAGTTCTGCTTTCTCCCTGTATCCGTGGTTACTGTGGATAATAAAAAGAGCCGTAGATAACAGAAATATTCTCAAATCGGTTTAGCCTTGCACATAACAAGAGCTGTGTGGAATAGAGTCATGGATCAGAGGAGCTTCACTCCAATAGTTACGTTTTGTGTATTATCTATTTTCATCTTGACTAATTTTATTTATAGAGCGCCTCTCATACCACATGGGTTCAAAGCATTTCACAGAAGCTAAGATAAAACAATCATTTACAAACACAAATGTAAAAATCTTGTTTTGAAGCTTTTGTGACTGCAGCAATCCATACTCTTTGGTTCTTTCGGTAAAGTCGGTAAAGTCGTGACTTTACCGAAAGAACCAAAGAGTACAAATGTAAAAGACTCAATAAAAAATAAATATGGCGTTTTGTGAGCTTTGAATTACAATTGATGGTTATGGAATGATCTGAGGTCATATAAAGGTCAGTAATGATTTGTCCAGGTCAGCATAGAGCTGCTTATTGTTTTTTTTACATCCGTTCATAGAGACATCCTGGCATAATACGTGCACGAAACATTTGCGCTCAGCGTAACATAAAAAATCAGATGGCGAGCAAAAGTGCAAATCCAATTTGTCAGTGTTTTGACAGGAGGCTGGACAGGTTTGGCAGTCGCCACTCACCTCTGAGTTCAAATAGCGTCATCCCACAGCAAACGCAGAATATTCAGAGCAGTCCACACAAAGCACAAATGTTTTTTTTTCTGCAGAGAGATATTAAGGCTGGCAACTCATTCCCTTGTGAACCTTCAAAGCAGGTAACAAGATAAATAACTAAAAACTAAACACATGCATCAATAACCCTGCCTTAAACAATAAATAGCAATGGTCCTTCTTTATAGTGCAAGTGGTAATTCTTGTATCTATAATTCAGCCAAATAAATAACTAAATATTGATCTTTAACAATATAAACAAGGGACATATTGCACTGCTGTGGCTAGCAATCCATGACCAGTCGAGTGTGAGAATATCCATGCAATATAAATAATAATAATTGACAGCTCTTTGCCAATCTACTGCTGGATGAATGCCTCCTCCCCACTCCATGATGGTCATGGTGGTTGTCGTTTGATCATAGAGGTGGGGGATTGATATTAGCCATAGCTGGCAATCAAACTCAGCCAGATCATAGACCAGTGTACTAACCATTGCACCGCAACTCCATCCATATGCAATAGAATGTAAGTACACTCATGATAACAAAATAAACGTAGAATATTTGCTACCAACTACAATATTTCACATCTATATTTGCAGTGAACTTTGACATTGAATCGTCTTTAATGTGAAGTCCAAAAAATAATCAAATAAACTATTCTTGATATTAATAATTGGTTTATAAAAATATTACAGTCAGTATTTCATTTTCAACATACGCATGGAACACTCTGACTACACGCTTGTGAGGTGTAGCAGCCGAAATAACCGTATTTTGTTTTAGTCAGCAGGTCTTGCTTTGTTTCATGTTTCTTATTAAGAACGCAATGTTCTTGGGTTGAAGACGATCTGTGTTGGTGTGAATTAGGACATTTTGAGAAATGCACACCGAGGCATCTTCTCGGACCTGTGGATTTTTCTCACTAATGCTGCCACACATATCTCACTCAGCTCTGACAGTTCGGGGGAACTGTGGGTAGAAAAAAAATTTGGTGGCAAAAAGAAAAAAAGCGGGGAAGATAAATCGTCAAACATATGATGGATTGCTGCACACCAATTATCTGCCTGTTCCGCACAGCTGCTCCCCTTGCTTCACAGCTCAAAAGATGGTGAGTGTTGGGCGACTGAAATGCACCTATATATATACATTTCAAGTGTTAAGGCTGGACACTGCATGTTAAATTAGACATTACTGATTGGATTGACTACACACATTGGAGTCTCTTATATAAATAGGGGAATATATACAGGTTGCGTGCACATTGCTCGCAGTTATCAAGTGCAAATTTCATCTCTAGCCCCGCCCACTGACCCTTGGGCTACACCCATCTCAAACCTTTATAACACCCTGCCTTAGCAGCGCTCCGCCATATATATTTTCCTGCCTCAGCAGCTCTCCCGCTCTATTTTTCACCTGATGACGATTGTTTGTGTTGCGATCGAAACGTCGTGATATTGTTATTATTTTATAAATTTTATTATTTTTCTATCTACGTGGCTTTACCGAAAGGCCAAAATAATATAGTTATCTAAGTATTTACTTATTCACGTATTCCTCTTTCTGCTTGGGATTAAACTGTGAGACAGAAAGAGGAACGTTTGGATTAGACAACATACACGTGTTAAATACATAATTCAAACTGATCATAAAACTAAGTGATGGAGTAGCAGCCAAAGAACGTAACGCACCTTGACAATCCATTACCTGAGGAATCGGAGCAATGGAATTTGCTCGTGTGCAAGTGCCAGGTGCATTATTGTTACATTGCAGAACCATGGGAGATGGCAGCGATTTAGGCTGACATTCATCCAGCAGTGGATGGGTCATGGCTGATGATGATATCTCGTCTGCAACGGTCACTGTGTAAAGTCCTGTGAGCAGGCTCACACAGTGGGCCGGGCTCACACACCGCATTGATAAAGTGATAAAGTGACAGAAACATCACATCAAACACAACATCGTGGAGGTTGTTTTTAATGAAGACATAAAGCCTTTAGAACAAAAAAATCACGCGTAAAATATATTAACTCACGTTTATCTTGACCAAAACTATTTCGAAATGTTAAATTGAAAAGACCAAATTATTTACCTAGTACAGTTTCCCTAAGGCTCAAGACTCTTTCAGGAGGGTCCTGCATTGCGATATTTACCAAATACCATGAGGTAAATGCCAAGATGTAATTTGGCGTGTGGGACAAAACTGGAATAACCAGAAAAAGTAGGCAAACATCCTTAACACATAACTGCATAAACATGGTAATGTGTGTAAGGAACTCCGAGACTCTCTGTGTCTGTCTGGGAAGTTCAGGCCTTCCAGGTATAATGACCGAAATTAACATACACTCACCCCAAGCCAATGTTGCAGCCTAAGGGTTATTTAAGAGTAGGCCAAGGTCTCCGATTGGCAGAAAAAGGCCTCCACAGTGATTTGTCGGGAGGCATGCTTTTGAAGTGATTGTAGGAAAAGGTTTTGAACGAGAATAGGCGGGAAACAAAAGTGGAACCCAGAGGCCACGGTTAAACTCCATTAGAACCGAAGGACAGGATTGGCTAGGGGAGAAAGAGTGAGGGAACATTCGAGAAGGGGGGCTCGAATGATATAAAAGGGCAGAGCACAAGGGGAGGGGACGTTTTGAGGGAAGGGACGAGCTTCAAGAACAAGCACGAAGCCCGGACCTAGTACTGTGACTGAGCCAATAAAAGATGCTGCTAGTGGATTATCGTTCGTGTCGTTTCACAGGTGATGATTCCATGGTCAAAGTCGAGCTGAGATGAGGGACGATAGATCGAGGTTAATTTTCCGAGAGGTTGCATGTTAGATCAGCATAGCATAGACCGTGTATGAGGTATGTCCTCCCGATTTTCAGATGTATCGAAAAAAATCCGAAGTCCAAACTTTGAAATGGATGGTCGCATCTGTGCTTTGTTCAACAAAAGTGGCGTCACATCATTTATTGTGACATCACTATCATTAGAATGTAGACACTGAAATGTGTAACAATGTAAATGATCCAAATATCTAAAAAAAGCTCAAAATTTTTCGAAAAGTTTTTTGCATGTATGATTATTATTTTCTACATAAATATGAAAATAATCCCTAATATATATTAGGATGCAGTGCCGAGGTGAAATATTAGTAAAACTGCTATAATGTAACGCATTCTTTTGAATTGTATTTTTCTGTAATGATTTTTCAGTGTGCTACTTTAAAAGGATGCAATTTTTTTATCATGTTGTACGTTCAGTAAAATCTTTAATGAGGGAAATTCTGACGTTTGGTTGTAGATGAAGTGGGGTCATGCTCATCAGTTTAATTAGAGCAGGGAAAGTGGATACTTGGCTCGCTCACAGCACAAGGTCATTAATTAATGTCTTTACATGAAACTATTAATCTTTTGCTGCCTTTAACATTTCATAACTTTTGTTATGCTCTTTTGTTACTTTCAAGGTTCAAGAAGTTTGCTGTATGATCTCGAGTAAGTTTTCTGCAATGTTACATTGAAAATTTTAGAAATTTACACTAATGACTCCCAACTAAAAATGAAGTATATGTTTTATTCAAACATATTAATGCTATATTTTAATTAAAAAAAATTGTATGCATATACCTGCGTGTAATATATATATGGTTATAAAATAAATAGTCCCTCAACTTTCCCCTCTATTCCTATTTTTTTTACTTTGCATATTTAATATTTTCTTGGAATTTTATTCACGTTTAGATGTTATTCTTTAAGTTTGCCCTGGTCTGTTTTGGCAAATATATCAATTGCTCTAATGTGGTATACATTGTGGGTTTGACTGATGAGTTAATTTATTATGGAAGAGTAAATACATTTCCACACCTGGTCAGCGTGCTGGTGGCTAGTTTTGCACCCGCTGCATTAGATATCACACTGGACTGAAAGGTCTGCAAGCGTTTAAATTATTGTACCAGTGCCTCTGTAGATACCTTCTGATGTTTCTACATGCCAAGCTTTGGACCTCTGTGGCAGCAGTCGCTTCTATATGCTTATGAGACACGGATCAACTTTCAGGCCAGCCTGTAGCATTCTGGCTGGACTGCTTTTGTTCTATTTTGACCTGTCAATGCATGTAAGAAATTCACGTACATTTTGGATAATCTAGGTTAGAGTGATGGTCTCGATGGTAGTAGCCCAAATGCTATATACTCTATGATCAGCTCGTTTATGGTCAGAAAGAGGTCAACAAATCTGAGAATTGAGGAAAAAAGCATGGATCATGGGACCTCCTTTGTCAGTACAACAAAACAGGTATTTTGTTGTTAAAACACCAAACTGAAACCTTTTACAAGGTATCATGTCTCCATTAACCACAATACTTGTGGTCAGAATGTAAACAAAACTGGGGCCGAACGATCTGAATCACATCAACCGGCCCCCTCCAGGGTTTAAACTATTTGGTGGCGTACCCACCGGTAGCTGGGGACAGTGCAGCCAGACTCTGTCACCTGGAAACCCACTCATTGCGAAGACATGTACGTGGGCGAGACACATCACTAAGATGGAAGCCAATAGAGATTATATGTACAAGAAGGTAACCACTGTAGAGATGAAGCAACGGAGTTTAGTTCGTGTGCAGGAGATGTATGTAGCAGCACTGGACCGTGAGGAATGGCGGTGTCATGCAAAGGCCATCATCCAGGAGCAGATAGACAATCGCTAATTATATATGATTATGAAGGGATCAAATATGTACAGAATTAACACAATAATTGTTGGCCTAGTGTTTCTCAAGAGGAAGGTAAGTCGCATCAAACTTGACTCTGGCTGGTACTGGTCATATCAGTATCGACTTTTGTAGATGATAACATTGATCAGTGCTTCTCAACTTTTTTGTTTTCTTCTGTGGCACACTGTCGAGACTTGCTCGTTCTTCATGGCATGCCGAACCAAAAACAATCACTGTGGACCCAAGGTGGGCGAGTTCAGGAGTCCGTTGGTACTGAGAGAGATAATTCACAATCTCCTTGCTGTTTTCCCCAACTGTGCATGCATCACCGAGGGAATCGAGAGAGACAAGGTGTAAAGGGGCTCACGGATTGGGCTGCTGCCGTACTGCGCTGTGACCAATTGGGAGAGGGTGAGAGGTGGGGGGGCTGGATCGGCCACTGAACTGCACGGTGGTGTGGGGGAGCGTTTGTCTCTTCTAACTTGTGAACAGCGGGCATCCTTTCCTTTACACTAATTCCAAGAATACTGCAGCACACCTGGGACTTTACAACAGCACACCTGGTGTGCTGCAAACACTGCCATTGTTCATCCTTCAAATTAAGTTTGAGGTGGAGTAGCGATTATCATAATGGAACAAAGTGTTGGAAAACACATAATTAGCCACTGAGGCCCAATTCTGTCACAGGAGCCATGGTGATGTCATCGCCAATAGGGGTGAATGTTGGCTGAATTGTGTTTGTGCTCCACTAGACATTACCTGCAAATCTTTCTTTAAATTTACTTATGCATTAATCCATGTTAGATTCTCAGTGTCGATTTTCAATTGTTACGGTTTCTACTAAAAAAAAAACTTGTCACGATCCTTCATCCTCGTCCTACTTTTTTGTCAAAGAAAGCCCTGCGATTTTATCCACATAGGTGCTATGACAATAAATCCACTTCTGAGATAGTATCAATGGCTATTGCATTCTGTAATCCAGTCAGAAATACAATTTATTACAAATATATATTTATTTTCCATTCTACATGTCCAAAAGCTTGATTAAACATCCACCACTCCCAGACACGTTTAACAATCGAACACTCTCGTAAAACTAGCCCAAACATTTTACTTGAACTTATTTTAGAGTTCTGACTGAAAATCATTCAACCCACCACATCTGTAATGCGAGCGTAAATGGGGGTTGCTGCTGGGCTCTGGCCCAATCACACGGCCCGGGGTATTGGGGGCGGAGCCCGGTATGGGGGCGTGTGGGAGGGGCGGCCGTTCACCTCGTTTCCAATGAGAAGCGAGGTGAATGGAGGTGGAGCCAGCAGGGCAGTATGGGAGGCCGGATCGGACAATCCGGAAGGGGAGGAGTCAGGGTCACGTGGAGAGAGGATATAGAGGGGAGGCTGGAAGAGATCGGGGTCAGTTGATGGAGTGAAGAAGCGGAACCACGTTAGGTGGCCGCCGTGTCATCAGCCACGTGGCTGATGGGGCTTCGGCACACCGTCGGCCAGCGGTGTGCGGAGGAGCGGAGCGACTGATGCGAGAGGAGCGTGCGGGGCACGCGAGAGGAGACGCTGGTCCCTTGTCAGGACCAGCGGGGTGTGAGGAAGAGTGGAGGAGCTGAGGAGGAAGCGCGTGCGGGGCGCGCGAGACGACGCTGGTCCGCGGAGGAGACCAGCGGGGTGCGGAGAAAGAACTTGAATAAAAGACCAACGGAAACCAGCAGTGCCTGACGGAGTCTTTTATTACACATCCTTGCCCATAACGTGAAGCTGATATTTGTAGTGTTTGAGCTTGTACTGAATGAATTTGGCAAAAGGACAAAAGAGCTAATGCTGCGCTGTTTTAAAATTGTACATTAAAAAAAGCTGCTTGTTAGGATGTCCAATGTCTAAAACCAATTGCAATAATGTTATGATGGCCAAAAGTGAATACTATGTCATCAAGAGTTAAACTGATGTCATCATATTTAGCAATTTCACCATAAATTTCCTGTGACAAAAACAGTGAGCTACCATATCACAATGACAATTAGGAATACTCCAAAAAAGCACTGAGATACTTATGATTTAAATAAATATGAAAACCAGTGTGAAAAAAATAAATCACTCAGAGCTCGATTATTGACCATAACAAATAAATAAACAACTCTTGAAAAGACAAAGATGCCAAATTTAGCCCAATACACTGTTACCACAAGTGCTTCTGTCAGCAACCACCTATTAAGGGTGGCATGATAAATGTGGTTCGTTCAGCACCATGCCCTGCTGCTTTTGTCTCACCCGTGCGGTTCTTGACATGCTCCCACCAGGTCATAATTTTAGGCTGAGTCCACTTAACGGTGGCCTTGGGCCAGGTTTGCCACTGGAATCGTTCACGGCCACAAATATAATCCGGGTCACCAGTGCGCAATCGTGTGCTAAACACCACGCCACTGCTCCTCCATGCAGCATTCGCACGCCAGCAAGCAGACAATTTCAAATGCAATTTGTTTTGAGGTGGCCGGGTGGCTCAGGGGGCTAATGCCATGTCATGAGCACTGGGTCAACACTGCTGAAATCTTGGGTGGAATCTGGTCAACCATCCGCGATTTAACTGGGGTTCTCAAGTGTAGCGAGTTGATAGTCTCAACCAAGTCACCAATTACTGCACCAAAAAAAGGAAAATATATTTTGTTGATCATTTAAATTGAAATATTACAACTATGAAGGTTTAGAAATGTTGGGTTTCATTGCCACACAGTGGCCATTCATAAAAGGTGTGTCAACTAATGTGTTCAAGAGGCCCACCACCAATCAAGAGCTTTGCCATTTCATAACTTAAAGTTACAAAATAATAATATATTTCATGACATGATTCCAGTACCATTGAAATATCATCGTAAGTATAAAACAAACTATTTTAGAAAAAGTACACTTATTGCCTGTCATTTCAAGAATTTAAATTTAAATTTTTAAACGTAGTGTTTACTTATTATGACCATTTTAAATGATGGATGAGTTATTGATAATTCCAAATCCTATAGTAAACATTAAAACACAGTTAATCCACACCACTGCCCACAAAATTCCACTTGCAAGAGATTCCACTGAGGACTGGCTCCTTTCATGGAGGCAGCCTTACTGTGTGTGCCGTGGTAATAACCACGACTGAAGCCTCCAGTGGATGAGTCGTCAAGGAAACGGGGCTATCTTCCTACATGGGAAGCTGTCTCCTAGCACCTGGTCTCCTCGCCCATTTTCCCACACTCTCACCCACTTTCCCTCTTGCTCATTCACAAATGGAGAAATATTTAACATGCATAAGTACCCAGCCATTAAATGTGGCTTATCAAGTAAGTGCAATGTTCGGCCGAGTGCACAATGCCACAAAGTCATTTCATTTGGTAAGGTTGAGTCATGTCCAGACCACTCGACTTTGGTGAAGGTGGTCAACATGCTAATTTGCATACTCTCTGTCTCGAAAGTTGGTTTAACATGTCGAGTAGAGCCAGTAGTTAATTGTTGCATCCACCTTGCTTTAAACTAAATTTTAGCTTCCACAGTGTGACTGAAAGAACATTCTCCATGTTGGTTTTAGAGTAACAGCAACAGTGCAGCTACTAGGCTTATATTTACGATTAATTGAACTGTCACAATTAGGGGTTATAATTTCATTCAAGCATCTCTAATTTGTTTCCATAGTAGAGGTTTTTCGGGTCAGATTGCATAAATATAAATGTGCCGTTCAACCCGCCACCACCCGACACAGACAATTAATGAGGTTTGTCACGTAAACAAAACATGCCAGTTAGTTACTAGTTCCGCAGACCTATGTGTTAGAGAGTAAACCCCACTATATTTTACAATTCGAGTACAGTGATGTTTCGCCAGTACAGCCAGCCTCATCAGGCGGCAGCCAGAGTTATGGAGAAATCTTCCTCCTGTTTTGGTTTTAAATAAAGGGGATAAATGTGACGACGTCACTTGTTTTGTCAACACCATGAGGCACTGAAGCACCCCAAGCCTGCAGGCATCATGTGAACTAATTAGACGTGAAATGTAATGCATTTAAATATAGATTGTCTCCCGGAGTCAGCTTCAGTGGAATGAGATTCCATTCCAGGTATCTTTCACAATATTTTTTGTTAGAATCCAATTCAAATGAATAGGATTTTTTAGAAGAGGAATCACTCACAGATGAAAAATAACAATTCCTGCAGGATTAGTCCAAGGTGGAATTTTGGGAATCAAATTATTCCTTCAGGCAGCTGCAGAGTAGAATGAGTGTAAGGATTCATTTTAATAGAGAAATTGCTGCATCATTTCATCTTTAGCGTCTGTGTAGCACACAAATTACCATCACAGAATATACTCATAGGCAGAGGGTTTGTCTCGCTTATTGGGCATTTGGTGAACTTTTACAAATAGGCAAGATTAATTGGAGGAGGTGGGGGACACACACTTTACTACAAGTCATCTCTCAGTCGAGTAAGAAATATTCATGCTGCTGTTGCTGGTAAACAATGACGTGAGTTATTATCTGCGGTGAATGTGGCCAGTCACCAGTTATTATCTGCGGTGAATGTGGCCAGTCACCGGGCGCCACAATAGGCATCTTAGCTGCCCTCCACTTGTCCTCCCCTCCGTTGGCCACCTGATCTGCCATGACGTCGGTGCCACAAGCCCTTGGCCATTGGCTGGTGTAGTGGGAGTGATGATGTAATCCATAGCAACCACAGCCACGCGCCCAGTTTTGCGATCTTGCTATGATGTGCACACACACAGTCTCTTCTCCTACACAGCTGCGTTCCTGAAGAACACCGCGTTATGGGGGGGGGGGGGGGAAATGTGTTGTAATAAATTGTACATATTATAGGGTAAAGGACATTCCGCGATAACACGTGAGATACGTATGCAGGCTGAACAAAGACTATGGTGCGTGGGTAGCATTAAGAAGCATCCAGCAGCATCCCAATTCCTTGTGTGATGCAACGCAGCCGTACAACCACTTATTTCTACTCGCGCGATGTAGTTCCGTTCACTCGATCACGTGTTGTCCAATTCGCATCCGCTTTGTAAGACATGCATCGTGTCATATCCAATTCGCGTTATGAAAACACTTTGCGTAATAAGATAATAGACTGTACTCTCCATTCTTGATTTGAAGCTTTCGTGACTGCAGGAATCCATACTCTTTGGTTCTTTCGGTAAAGTCACATAGGTATAAAATAAAATAAATCACGACTTTTCGATCGCAATACAAGCGACCGTCATCAGGTGGAACAGATACAGCAGGATAACTGCTGACATAGGAGAAAGAGCTGCTGCAACAAGAGTTTATATAGAATTTTCGTGGGCTCAACCCAAGGTTAAGTGGGTGGAGCTAGAGAAGGAATTTGTACTTAAATGTAAATCTGAGGGATTAGCATGTTAATGTGAGACGGTCCCAGCCACCGGAGGTGGCGGGGTTTGCAGAGTACCTTCGTCTTGGAAAAATCAAATTCGTGTAAGCCCGCAGGGTTAATACAATGATCAGCAACGGTAGAGGTATTGATCCTACCGTGTTTCAGATCTGCCTTGTGTTCACGAACGCGGTCCAAGACATGTCGTTTTGTTTCCCCAATGTAACTGCTGCCGCAACCACAACTCAGTTTGTAGACACCAAGGTATTGCATGTCAGGAATCACATCCTTTACAGATGGGATTAAATCACGGATTTTGCGTACTCTGCGAACCCACCGGCTATTATCAGAGATTTGTTAATGAAGCCATACAGATATATTTACACAGACACAACTTCAACCGAGAAGATGGATACAAACTGAGCAATCATTGGAAAGACGTTATTAACCAAGTAAAGTATTAACTGACTGTGATGTTTCCATCCCACCAGCCTATGTCAGCTATTATTTCCGACTCTCTGAGTACATCACCAGGTTAAATATCTGTGAGGTGGCCCAGCCACAGGAGGATCCCCGCCACCTCCGGTGTCTGGGACCATCTCACATTGACATGCTAATCTCTCACATTTACATTTACGTACACATTCCTTCTCTAGCTCCGCCCACTTAACCTTGGGTTGAGCCCACCAAAATCTTATATAAACTCTTGTTGCAGCAGCTCTTTCTCCTATGTCAGCAGTTCTGTTTATCTGTTCCACCTGATGACGGTCACTTGCGTTGTGATCGAAACGTAGTGATTACTTTTATTTTATACCTACGTGACTTTACTGAAAGAACCAAAGAGTATGTACTCTCCATTGTAACAACCTATGCAACTGTAATGCGGGCGTAAATGGGCGGGTCGGATGTGACGATCAGAGAGGGAGGAGTCAGGGTCACGGGGGGGGGAGAAGTTATAGCGGGGAGACAGGAAGAGATCGAGGAGTCGGGGGAGTGGAGAGTGGAGACCACGTTGGGTGGTCGCCGTGCCTCAGCCTGGTGGCTGAGGGGCTCATGACGGCTCCAGCCAGCGGGGTGGAAGAGAGAGTTGGGGATGGAGACAGAGAGTGGCGAGATCGCCACAGAGGCCACGCAGGGCTGAGGTTGGAGAGTGGCGAGATCGCCACAGAGGCCACGCAGGGCTGAGGTTGGGGAGTGGCGAGATCGCCACACACGGTAAGACTCGGCACCGCCAGCCAGCGGTGACCGAGCACGGAGGAACGGGGAGCAGCGGTGGAGCTGCAGAGAGAGCAGCCAGAGGGCTGCACCAGGACCTGCACCGGAGCTGCAGGAGCGCGGAAGGCTACGGGAGCGAAGGCAGCTGTGGAGCTGCCAAGCGGGAGGCTCTGAGCGAGGGCCGTGTGGGTAAAGTATACGAACCCGAATAAAGGACACGGAGACAGACACAGTAGTCGAGTCCTTTATTACACAACTTAGGATATTATGACAATCGCTGTCTGTACTCAGGCCCCAGGCCTCATAGGAACACTCTCTGAGTCACGGGTCCACTTTTTTCTAATCAAGGAGACATGCATTACTTTAATTGTTATTTACACTCGCTGTAAATGGCTGTAACACTCACATAAAAACTTGAAGCTGAAAACTTAACTGCATAACTTTGTTTTAATTATAAAAAAAAGAATTAAGTACTTTAACTTTCATATATTTCTTGCTTTGTTTTGCATTGAAGTTACATGAAACTAATCAAATCGGCAAAGGTTTTTCCCAGAAATATATATAGATTAATTTAGGTTTAATCTCACACTGTGGTGCAGTGCTTGAAGCACACAGTGTGCGGCTGGAAAGTTGTGAATGCAAATCCTTGTCAGAGTTAACGCACCAGATACTGTTGGAAGTCACTATTGATCAGACTATGGATTATCTAATCTCTGCCATATAAATGCAGAATTTCTAAAATTTGCATGCAAATGGGCATCATATCATGCTCATTTGAACAGTAAGCTATTTTACTTTTTAATGCATTTCAAATAAGGTTGAAAGTTAATGCATTAGCTCTGTCTGCCTATAGATCTTTGGAATAGGGGGTCACGATAACTCGTGGCAATGTGATCCAATATGAATAATTTTTTTGTTTAAAGTTCTGTTGATGAATGTCAAATTGATTAAAATAGTTACCAATAACTTGGGTAAGCGATGTCAGCCAAATTGTTGACTTCACATGCCTTGCATTTGCTTACCTCCGGATGATGTCATTGTTTCAGTATCCATGTGTAGTGAGTTGAACTGAGTCGCAGACGTATACTTGGAGGCAACACATTTATTTAACAGCAACACACGGGGTAACTGCCCCTTAACAGAATAACAACCTATGGTGGTGACCACCAGACTAACTACACTAATTACAACGTAACTAGCTACTACACACCGGGACCACAGCTCGGGTCAACCAGAGGGCACCTCAAAGCGTCTGCCATAAAGATAGGGGCGATACTGTTGCACAAAAAAAGACAATAGCCAAGAGTTCCCGACGAGTGACACACTCCCGTTGTTCAGCCAGAGACAACAAATGTGGCCTCCTCCTCCTACCCCCAATGGAACTTCTGATCCTTTGCCATCAAGGCGTGGAGAGGTTTGGCGATAGTGGCAAACCCGGTGACAAAATGGCGGTAATAGGAAGCAAATCTAATGAAACTCCGCACCTCCCCCACCGATGTGGGGGTTGGCCAAATATGAACACACGCAGTTTTGTCTGGGTCCGTCGCTATCCATAATTTGTTGACTATGTAGCCAAGATACCGAACAGATTTTTGGAGCAGGTGACACTTCTGCGGTTAAAATTTTAGGTGCGCCACACGAAATTTAAGAAAACAGCACATAACCGTTCGAGATGCTCTTTAAACGTATGGCTAAAAACGATAACATTGTCGAGATATATCAGGCACGAGTCCCACTGGAGGCCAGCTAGAACCAGTTCATCAATCGCTGGAATGTAGCCGACGTGGAATGAAGACCCATCGGAAGCCGATTAAATTCAAATAAGCTTTGTGGTGTATGAAAGGCTGTTTTGGGCTTAGAGGCTTCATCTAATGGCAACTGCCAAAATCTGGATAGGAGCTCAAAAGTCGAAAAATAATGTGCTCCGGCTAGAACATCCAGGAAATTGTCCATCCGAGGAAGAGGATACGTGTCAGCCACAGATAGATCTTATTAAGTTTACGGAAGTCAATACAGAAGCACAAAATACCATCCTGCTTTTTAATAAGAACAATCGAGGCTCCCCACGGGCTGATGGATGGCGAGATGATATTGGCGGCCAACATTTCATCACCCGCCAGCCGCACGTGTTCTTTTTCCGTAGGGCTCAGCCAATAGGGGTTCTGCCGGATGAGAGTGGCATCACCTGTATCGATGTGGTGACTAAAAAGCGTAGTGCGGCGATGTCAAATTTTCCCTTGTTAAACACATCTGAGAATTCACGCAAGAGCACCCTCAACTCCCCCCTCTGGGACTCGGACAATTCCACATTTTCCAAACAAATCGTATTCATCCACTTTTCATCAAAACCCTTTTGCGGCCACGTATTCGACGCGACCCCCACACTGCCAACGATGCTTCCTTCGTGAAGCGCGGACGACGCATGAGCTAGCACGGTGCCCTCCTGAATGACAGACGTGTCTAACCCTGCATTAAGGACCTGAATGAAAGGTTCCTGGTCATTGGATCCCAGAGTCTGGGCCCCTACTAACGTAAACCCACGAATGGCCTTATTTGAGGGTCCTAAGAGGATTCCTCCAGCAGTCGCCTCCTGGTGTAGCGGCTTGTGCAATCGTAAGAGAACCAACAATTGCGCGCCGGGGGAATCTTTACAGTCTTACTTGCAAGTGCTTGCACGTAGCGTTGGCCGTGCACAATCTAGTGGGAGAAGGCAAGAAGGCCATTCGATGGCCTTATGGTAACTCAAGGCACCCTTGATCAATAAACATTTTCAGGGGAATTTTCCCTAAAAAGTCAGTCCCAAGCAAGCAAGGAATAGCAAGGGATGTTGATACAAGATTTGGTCCCATCAATTTGATATCTCCAATGCCCACCTCCGCTGCTATTTTCCGAATTATGCCAAATGAGCTGCCATTTGCGGCAAAGCACAGAGCCCCGACGGAACATATACGGGATAACTATAATCGGGTCAGAGCAGCCACGTACTGCCTGATCCACGATGTCGAAGACGGGGACGAAAACATAGACGTAGCACTTGCGTTCCACTTCACCTACAGACAGCCCGGATCTGTGCTCGGGGCTTCCCTTTTATCTCTCTCGGCGCGGTCTGCCTCCACCCTCGGCCGCGCCCTACATCCAGAATATACCGGACGGTTCCAGGCCTTTAACTACGCCTCACATGGCCTCTACCACCAGTCGCCCTCCATCACACTTTTCCAGTGGTGCACTCTGTGGTGATTCCCTGCGGAGCTGGTGGAGGCTGCAATCCCCTACTCTGTTGATAGGACTCATCAGGCTTCCTCCTGCTCGCACCCAGTACCATGCCCCTAGTGGCCCCCTGAATGGTACTGCATGGTATGTTAGCCTCTGCGCCTGTTTCAACGGCACTTGGCACTACGCGCCGTAGTGATCCATTTAACATCACAACACATGTATGTGCATAATTTGTACGCCTTGTTTAAAATATAGATTTTCGAGTTTACCCCCTACCATCACGAATTGACCCAAACCATGGAGCTCACTCAAACAAGGCACGCGATGTTGGCAGCAAATGCTGCCAGCCTGGGGCTTCTTTATCTTTCAATAATGAAGGCAGTGTAGAATGAAACTGATGGAAATGCATAAAACTAAATTAATATTTGTTTTATGCAAAACAACGCATGCACATGTATTGTTCACCTTGCTGGATATACAGACCATTGAGTGCAGAGGTGTTTCCCTTAAATGGCAGTGCGATATAAACATGTTCACCCACTTCCAACTAACTACAAAAAGGGCGTGTGCCAAATATGTATGATTCAAGCCTGGTTTTGCACAAGTTTACTTTTGTGAGATTAATTTAAACATTTGTTAAAGCAACATTAACATAATCAGCAATAACACTGCCCTAAAAAATATATAATAAGTGATGATTCCAGCAATGGCCCTTATTCATAGATATACCAGAAATCTTCTCTGCAGAGATCTGCGTGCGTTGAGTTTAGTCATTTTTGTATTTGCACCGAAATTTTCACACATTTTTTTGCCCGCACCTCAGATTAGCACGGTTGACTACGTATGGTGTGAAAGAAGTTAAACATACATACAATTTGCACCTTTTGACCGTCGATATAATAACCTAAGTGAGAAACACAACATTTTTGACATTTTACTCCACTTTTGCAAGTATGAAGATCGTGATTTCTATCTTCATAAACTGGAAGCTTCTCGGATAAGTAAAACTATACAAATGTAAGTCTTGAAAATACGTGGAATGCTCTCACAGTTTAGGTAAGAAAGCTTCGTCGAAACATTTTTATATAATGCATTTACCTCACGACAACTTAGTGCCAAACGGCTGGATAAAACTTACTATTTTATTGATATCAAAACATCTCAGTGAAGCCTTTTTTTCTTCAAATTATTTAAAAATATGTGGCTGGATATTTGATTAACCATAGCACTGTTTGTTTTACTGTTGAAACTTAATTATTTTTCCTTCAATAAATTCCAACTGAACAAAAATACATGAGGTTTTGACGTGTGTTCAGCCCCTGTGCAAAATACTTGCTTCAATTTAGGATTTCATTCCAAGCTGGCGGGCTGAATACTGGTTGACCTTCTTGCCTTTCCACTTCATTACAGGAAAATAATAGGGGCTAAAGCTTGAGCTTTGTTGACAGAGGCCTGTTGCTATAGTGGATATCTATAGGACGCAACCAAATAAAGCCCCATGGATAATGGGAAAGGCACAGAACATCAACTGTGTTCAATGAGGTTAACATCAGACTATTTCCAAAATATAATTTGATAAAATTTAAAGAAAGAAGGGCTATATGTATAAATAGTCTCCTATAATGGTAAAACGAGTCAATTGTCTCCCTCGGGAAAAAAGCATAGGATATTGTGAATTCCATTCTCTGTCCTTCGTCATTTGTGGTGCATATTCCACTTTCACGTGATGTGGCAGGAAAGTCACTGTGAGCCATTCACAAAGTGATGCTCACTTTAAAGTAGAACTTCGGTTAACAGTTACATCGGTAAACTCTTTTTGCGGTTAACGTTTCGCCTCCCAAAGGGCCCCATGGTTTCAACGAACGTTAACATTGTGATGTCACGGTACGTTTACATTATACACGCAGGTGCCAATTTTGGCTAATCCGAGCACTCGTAATTGAGACTGAGCCATGCCCTCAGCTAATCAGCGACGCCCATTTATGAGTTTAGACTTCGCCTGCCTTTTTAAAATTGTGTTGACAGTGGAAACAGCTGTTTTCCAGACTCAGTGAATTTTACTTAATTTTAAACTCATAAGTGAATTCGATTAACAGTTATTTTGGTTCACAGTAGTTTTCGAGGAACGGATTAAAAACCTTAACCGAGGGACTACTGGACAAGAAGTTGCCCCAATAGAGATTCGAAATTGCAACCTAGATTGTGAGTTAAGGACTCTGGCTACAATACCACACACCTGATACTAATGTACACGATGGGTTGTTTTGTTCCATAGTATACTAAACTCGCAGCATATTTGTGTCTTTATTGCATTAGCATCACTTTCTAAATACTGACACTTTCATGAAAATCCAATTATTATGTTATTATGAAACACATTACGAATAACATAAAAGTAAAGTAAATGTATAAACGGATGTTGATTTAAAATTGCTTGAGCAAGTCAAATGGTTTTTATTGAATGCAATTTATATATTTTTATTTTGTATGCACAGAAAGTTTATTTCTCCAATGTTCTGAAAGGCCATGTTTAATTCAATAATGCAGATATCCTGGAATAGAGTACTCACTGCATTATTAAAATTCTGTATGCTTATGCATCGGCATTTTTCTGCACATTCAATGCATATCTAATCGGGATTTTGTGGGATCCCAAAAGACGCATGATCCTGAGTTGTGTAGACTCTTGGTTCATGGTTGTTGGGTCGGAGTGAAACCAGTTTCAATTTGAGAGCAGGTATTGGGAGCATTGAAGCAAAGCAAGACAGTCAGCACATGGGCCCAACCAAAGATAAAATCAGTTTTGCTTGAATGGCTGATCACAGGAGGTTGTGTCTTCAAATGAAGAGTGTCAAGGTAAGAAAAAAACTAGTTAACCCTTTGCACACAAATCCGATGTATTTGCTTACTTGGAGTTAAGACCAAGGAAACACATTCCCTTCCTTGAAGGCAGAGCCCTGCATGTTTAGACTGCATGTCAACTCTTAAAGTGTCAATGAGACAGAATGACCTCTTCGGTCTGTGGTTTTCTACAACTCTACATGCTGCTTTTTGTTCGGGGTCGCACCTTATGCAAACGTATTCAGTATCTCGTGTGTGCACAAAAAATATGGCAGATCACATAGCTGCCCCGCACACAATGACATGCAAATGGTCTCCTTTGTAAGTGGCTATGCATTACCATATAGCAGATGGAGGTGCATAAGCACACTGGAGAGGTGACAGCATTCTAAATCAAAGCATACACACACATACATGTGTAGGGTATCACTGTGTTATTATGTAATAGATACTTTCCTGTGAAATGTTACACATACCCAACCACCGACAAGAAAAGCCATATCTCTTTTGCAGTAAGCCTCAGGTGTGGCTAGAAAAAGCCAAAGCCTTTCTCTCCTCGCTCCCTTTTCAATTACCTCACTCAAAATGGGCAGGAGGAGGTCGACATTGAAGTGATAGGGCATACTGTGTGATAACTGACACAACCTGAAACTCAAAAAATATTTACGATAGCATTTTTTTTTATTCAGAGCAATTAAAGTATACACCTTGACAAAAATTAATTAAACTGGTTCAATTATTGACATACAGATAATATAGTCGGCAATATATTTAAATTGAGTTCATTAGCCATGATAATTATACAAATATCCATGACTTCAGTTCACCAACTCACACTGCCCAGTGTGGTTAAAAATGGTCAAACAACCCCCATGACTGAAACAAGGACTTCATCCAGTAGTGGCCTGATCAAGTGCTGCCAGTGTTTTTGAGATTAGGATTCACCTCCATCTATCCACTGCTCGACGAAGGCCTCCCCAATGCGCCGCCTTCTCTAATAGTCCTGCAATGGTAAAACTCACCTGCGTCCTGCAAATGAGCTGATTGAATTGCTCCATCTCCATGGTGGGTTTCCTCTCAAGCACGTTCGCTCCTCTGGTTGCCACATAATATAGCCCTTTGTCAATCAACTGCCGGATGAAGGCCTCCTCCCTCTTCTGTTATTTGACCATACTTTATCACACTCATTAGTCCGGGTTGATGCAGGGAGAGGGCCAGGCCCAGTACAGATGTCACTCACCACGGACATTTAAACTTTGGTCGCAGGTTCAAATAATACAGTGTGCTAACCACTGCACAACCACTCCACTTCACACATAATATAATAACCATACAGTCCAGCATTATATAATAATAGCACAACAGCTGTCACCAAATGTAATACACTAAGTAAATACTTAAATAATGTGCTCCATTGCTCGGCCTGACTTTAGCAAACACAGCTTGACCAGGCATCATCGTTTCATTTGTGTGATTGGCTACAGAGTGAGCGGTTGGGAGAGGTCAGAGGTCACCTGAATGCGAGTGGGAACACTCCCCATGTCAGGTGTCTTCACTAACTCCCACTCATCGACGTGGTCAAGTCTGGTCACATCTTTCTGTCAAGGGTAGCCCAGCCTGATCACCGTCTCTATTACTTGCAACTCTGCATTTTCATGCGCAATGGCAGCAGGGTTGGTATAGTTGGAAGGAATGTGGAAGAATCCAGGAACACCCAATTGATTTGTTGAAATATACATATTCTCTACATGCGTGGATAACTGTAGCTGTGGTACATGCATGCATGAGCATCTGTGTGTATACGTACACAGTTGGCACTGCGATGCATCTGCCAGACATCTCAGTGGGTTAATCCAAAACCTGGGTTTTGTGATCTGCCAGCAGCCTCTGACACTTCACATGGCCTCAAAGTGCAACTAGCCTGGCACAAGTGCTGTGGGATGTCACCACCACTTTAGGGAATATGGCAGCTGTTGTAGTATACGTGCATAAGTGAGCTTCCAATAAATTGATAGCCCCGGTGGTCTGAGTGGTAGTGGCACCTTTGGTGCCTCTGGTGATCTTATTGGTAATCCCACTTATACTTGGTGGTCCCATACACAATCATAACACTCCCAGCAGTCAAAGTTGTAGCCCCAGTGGGTGCAGCGGCAGTTTTGGTGGTCTAGGTGTTCCTGGTGGTCCCAGCGGTTCCAGTAGGCCACGCGGTAATAACATTGTTCCAAGGTGTCCAAATTGTGGTCCCATGAGGACGATAATGGCAATTTTGGGCAGCTGTCAACAAGTCAATAGCAACTATCATGTATCAACCAGTTTCGCTACAACAAAGGCATCAGTCGTACATTTAGATGGTGATTCCACTTGGTGGACAAGGCCCCATGAGCCCCTCCTTCTTACCTGAACACCGCACCTAATCCACACAGCTTGCCGCACCACTCTTCCACGGTTTTTGTTCCCCGTCACAAATAATATTTGATTCTAAGAATGGAATTGCAATTCTAGGCTGAATCGTGAGAATATCACTAATTAACACGGTTGTTTATGTACGGTGCAAAATAAGTTCAACATACATTATGTGTCTTCTTGGTTCTTTCGGTAAAAGTCACGTAGAAGGGAAGTAATAAAATAATAAAAATAAAACATAATAAAATAAAATAATATAATACATTATGTTAATATTAGACAGTTAACGGCTAAAAGTGATTGTAAGATTGTAAGTAATCGATTTATTGAAAAATACGTGAAATTGGAAATGTTAAAAATGTGCGAATTTAGACTTCTGAACCACCCTCATTATGCTAATATCCACTCGTGCACATTTCCATAATTAGTATTTGATTG